>NC_091951.1:137521408-137821408 GCF_031021105.1 Erythrolamprus reginae
TCTGAAACCTGACTGAAATGGGTTTAGTTAATCTTTCTCTAGGATACTGTGCAGCAGTCTCTAACCATTTTCTTAGTAATGTTAACTAAAATGGAGAGCGCACAATAATTATTCAGAATTGTTGGATCCCAATATCCCACTATTGTAAGGGGCATACCACTATCTCCATTGAGCCCAGAGGAACCACCTCTTCTGTTGAAGTCAACACCACTGCACGGATTCAATTTAAGGTCATTTTTGAGGCAACCTTAAGAACCTTGCTGAAATTCAAAATTCAAATAACATTAAAATTTGTATGGCAAGGGAAAAAGGCAAGGATAAAATGTAAATTACTTATTAGGATTCCAGACTGAGAGGGGGCTTTGGCCTTACAGACTGGGAACTGTATTATCAGGCAGCCGCAGTAACGTGGATTAGAGAATGGATAATATTAAAAAACAAAAGCATATTAGCTATTGAAGGACACGATTTACAAAAGGGTTGGCATACATTCCTGTGGGAGGGAAAGGATAAAATACATTAATATTTCCACAGGCCACCAGGTGAGAGATGCACTATTTGAAGTTTGGAGGAAATCTGTAATATTTGGTCCACTCAAATACTACAGATTTAAATAAGATAGTAACCTATAAGGAATTGCTAGATAAACAAGAAAATTTAAAATCAAACCAGGAACTGCAAACACAGGGAATTCAGATAGAATGGTGGCCTTACCTACAGATACAAACAAAATATAAAAAGGACTTGAAACAACAGGGCTTTCAAAATAAGCAACAAGAAATCGACAAGGTATTAACAGACACAAAAGAAAAAAATGATAACTAAGGTATATAATTGTCTTCTAAAATGTAAAATGCAGGAGGAAGTTGTAAAATAATAAATGATAGCATGGGCCAAAAACTTTGGGTACAACATCGAATTAGAGTATCAGGAACACATTTATAACAAAAATTACAAATTGTCAATGACAATGTGTTTTAAAGAAAACACATATAAAATGTTTTATAGATGGCATCTACCACCAGCTAGATTGACCAAAATGTATCCATCCATATCGCCTAATTGTTGGAAGTGTAATCACACAAGGTACATTCTGTTGTATCTACAGGACAGTTTGATATGGGTACCCGCCCCTATTCCTTCGGCGGGAAAATACAGAAACTGGATTTGTTGGCTCAGCCTGGCAGCAAGGATATAAACAGCTGCCAGGCACAGCCATCTTATTGTTGCTGTATTACTTGTTCCAGTAGTAGCCGTTGCCTATAACCTCGTTCTAATAAATCGTGAAATGGTTTCCAGTCTACGCTGTCTCATTCCTGAACGGATTTAACACATTCTATCACATGTGGTAGACATATCTCAATGCAAAGAAATATTGGGGGAAAATTAAAAAATGGATAGAGGAGATAACAGAACAGAAAATTGAGATGAGACCAGAACTATTTCTTCTAGGAATAATAAAAGAAAACACGAGAAAGGAAATTTACTATATTATTCAACATATCATTATTTCAGCAAGAATCACATTCACCCAAAACTGGAAGAAAGAAAAAATACCCTCGAACACAATTATTATAAAAAAGGTGCTAGAATGCACAGAGATAAATAAATTGCCCTAATGAACTATTGTCGAAACTTACTTATACCTACTTTGATTTTTGTTTATGTTTATACCATCTTGTACATGTTTTGACAAATAAAATAAAATATTATAAAATATGGAATAAATGGTATGATTGGATTGAAAGGGAAAGTAAAATTAATCTGTAAAGTAATATAAAATGTTGTCTCAAAATAAATTTAAATGTAAAATGTAAATAGATGTAAAGTATTATACAAGTATAAAATTGTAAATAGAAATAGGAATGTTTAAGTTAAGAATAATATCCTTAAATATTGAAAATGTAGAATGAAGAAGATACAAGCTGTATTAGTTAAATTAAGTTTTGTCTTTTTAATGTAAAAACCTCAATAAAAAGTATTTTTTTAAAAAATATTTTTTTTAGTTCATCAAGAGTAACAGGTTCAAACCTATTCCACATAAACTAAAGAGCCTGTGTCTCATAAACCTGAACTATATTTGTCCAACTGGAGTTCAATTCTAAGCAGATCTGATTTTCCTGAATTTATGCTGATGTGAATTGCCCTAAAATCTAGTATAAAGAAGGGTAGCCTTATAGGTCTTTTAAATAGAAACATAGAAACATAGAAGTCTGACGGCAGAAAAAGACCTCATGGTCCATCTAGTCTGCCCTTATACTATTTTCTGAATTTTATCTTAGGATGGATATATGTTTATCCCAGGCATGTTTAAATTCAGTTACGGTGGATTTATCTACCACATCTGCTGGAAGTTTGTTCCAAGGATCTACTACTCTTTCAGTAAAATAATATTTTCTCATGTTGCTTTTGATCTTTCCCCCAACTAACTTCAGATTGTGTCCCCTTGTTCTTGTGTTCACTTTCCTATTAAAAACACTTCCCTCCTGGACCTTATTTAACCCTTTAATATATTTAAATGTTTCGATCATGTCCCCCCTTTTCCTTCTGTCCTCCAGACTATACAGATTGAGTTCATTAAGTCTTTCCTGATACGTTTTATGCTTAAGACCTTCCACCATTCTTGTAGCCCGTCTTTGGACCCGTTCAATTTTGTCAATATCTTTTTGTAGGTGAGGTCTCCAGAACTGAACACAGTATTCCAAATGTGGTCTCACCAGCATTCTATATAGTGGGATCATAATCTCCCTCTTCCTGCTTGTTATACCTCTAGCTATGCAGCCAAGCATCCTTCTTGCTTTCCCTACCGCCTGACTGCACTGTTCACCCATTTTGAGACTGTCAGAAATCACTACCCCTAAATCCTTTTCTTTTGAAGTATTTGCCAACACTGAACTGCCAATACAATACTCAGATTGAGGATTCCTTTTCCCCAAGTGCATTATTTTACATTTGGAAAGATTAAACTGCAGTTTCCATTGCTTAGACCAGAGGTCCCCAACCTTTTTAGCACCAGGGACCGGCTTTAAGTTAGACGAGTTTTCTACGGCCCGGTGGGTGGGGGGGCTTTGGTCATATGGGGGTGGGGTTATGGAGGGGTGGAGCTTAGTGACGCAGCCCTCCACACTTCTCCACAGGGCGGGGAGAATGAGGAGGCTCCTTTGGCGGCTGGGGGCTGCCTGGCTTTGTGATTTTGACTGGGGGGGGACTTAGGAAGGTCCTACTTCTCCCCCCCCCAGCCAAAAACTCAAAGCCTATCTGCTCCAGAAACTTGGCGATCGCGCCCCACCGCCGCCGCCTCCTCCGTTTCCCCCAACGGCAAGCAATCTAAATGCGGGAAGGGCATTCCGGCGCTTCCCTTCAGCCTCAGAAGCCCCCTCGACGCTGGAGGGATGGTTATGAGGGGAGCGAGCGAGGAGAAGAAGACGTCCCACTCATCGCTCCTGAGGGAACGGGCGAGGGCGTCGGAGACCCAAAGCCCATCCTGCGTGGAGGGAGACGGAGCCAAGCGGGGCCACCCGGAGACCTTTTCCCGTCTTCTTCTCCTCGCTCGCTCCCCTCATAACCAGCAGCCCCGCTCACGGGGGGATGCCCGTTCGTAGCTACCAGCCCGCCAAGCGTCGAGGGGGCTTCTGAGGCTGAAGGGAAGAGCCGGAATGCCCTTCCCCGCGTTTAGATTGGGGGAAACGGAGGAGGCGGCGGTTGTTTTCTCCTCGCTCCAGAAACTAGGCGATCGCGCCCCACCGCCGCTGCCGCCTCCTCCGTTTCCCCCAACGGCAAGCAATCTAAACGCGGGAAGGGCATTCCGGCTCTTCCCTTCAGCCTCAGAAGCCCCCTCGACGCTTGGCGGGCTGGCGTAGCTACGAACGGGCATCCCCCCGTGAGCGGGGCTGCTGGTTATGAGGGGAGCGAGCGAGGAGAAGAAGACGGGAAAAGGTCTCCGGGTGGCCCCGCTTGGCTCCGTCTCCCTCCACGCAGGATGGACTTTGGGTCTCCGACGCCCTCGCCCGTTCCCTCAGGAGCGATGAGTGGGACGTCTTCTTCTCCTCGCTCGCTCCCCTCATAACCATCCCTCCAGCGTCGAGGGGGCTTCTGAGGCTGAAGGGAAGCGCCGGAATGCCCTTCCCGGGTTTAGATTGCTTGCCGTTGGGGGAAACGGAGGAGGCGGCAGTTCTTTTCTCCTCGCTCCAGAAACTAGGCGATCGCGCCCCACCGCCGCCGCCTCCTCCGTTTCCCCCAACGGCAAGCAATCTAAACGCGGGAAGGGCATTCCGGCTCTTCCCTTCAGCCTCAGAAGCCCCCTCGACGCTTGGCGGGCTGGCGTAGCTACGAACGGGCATCCCCCCGCGAGCGGGGCTGCTGGTTATGAGGGGAGCGAGCGAGGAGAAGAAGACGGGAAAAGGTCTCCGGGTGGCCCCGCTTGGCTCCGTCTCCCTCCACGCAGGATGGGCTTTGGGTCTCCGACGCCGCGGACCGGCTGGAAAACCCCAACGGCCCGGTCCCGGTCCGCGGACCGGCGGTTGGGGACCTCTGGCTTAGACCATTTATCTAGTAAAGCTAAATCATTTACCATATTACAGACGCCTCCAGGAATATCAACCCTATTGCACACTTTAGAGTCATCGGCAAATAGGCAAACCTTCCCTACCAAACCTTCCCCTATGTCACTCACAAATATATTAAAAAGAATAGGACCCAGAACAGATCCTTGTGGCACACCGCTTGTAACCTGACTCTGCTCAGAATACTCGCCATTAACAATAACTCTCTGATGTCTACGCTTCAGCCAGCTGCAAATCCATTGAACTATCCAGGGATTAAGTCCAATCTTCACTAATTTATCTATCAGCACTTTATGTGGAACCGTATCAAAGGCTTTGCTGAAGTCCAGGTAGGCAATATCCACGGCACCACCTTCATCCAACACCTTTGTGACATAGTCAAAGAAATCAATGAGATTAGTCTGACATGATTTGCCTTCAGTAAAGCCATGCTGATTTGGGTCTAATAAGTTATTGTTTTTTAGGTGCTGATTTATCCTCTTTTTGAGTAGAGTCTCCATCATTTTAACTACAACTGATGTCAAGCTAACTGGCCTGTAGTTACCAGCTTCTTCTCTACTGCCCTTCTTGTGAATAGGCACAACACTGGCCATTCTCCAATCCTCAGGAACTTCTCCTGTTAACAAGGATTGGTTAAACAAATCAGTCAGGGGGGTAGCAATGACAGATCTGAGTTCTTTAAGAACTCTGGGGTGGATGCCATCTGGACCCATTGCCTTATTTATCTTTAATCGTTCAAATCAGTTAGCTATTGTTCCCTCATTGAGTCTATTTGAACAATTTGAATATTGACTATTGAAAGTAATGCATTATGGATGGATATAATCTGTGTTCAAGTCTCTATTTGTATAAATAACTTACTGTGTCATATATGATTAATAGTATTGGATTTTTTAAAAAAATAAAAACATTTTAAAACCCTGTTGGCTGCCCAATTTTTTTCTTGAATGAATAAAATGAATTAGCTACTTAATGAAATAAAGGTGAAATTCTATATTATGCCACTAGCCAATTTAGCTACCCAATACACCAACTGTATCATTAGAAGAATAATGTAAATGTGATAATTATTAGGCTTTAGAAAATAGCAGCAAATTGTTAAAAGTTAATGTATTAATTATGGTTCAGGTCTCAAAATATAATGGTCAGCCTTAAGTACTTGATTTATGTGTATTTGTGGCTGTGGGAGCAAAATGTTTAGATCAGCATAAAATAAAGGTAAGGTCTCTTTCAAATGGAACATGACTTTTGGTGACTTTGTGGACGCATCATTTTAAAAAAAAATAATTTAATTGAATCTTACAATTGAATAAAATCTAATGCAGACTAAAATACAGTAAAAAAAATAAGCACAGAAAGGAAAAGAAAAATAGAAAAAGAAAAAAAAATATATAAAAGAAATACTTCCCCCTTTTCATAAAATATAAAAAAATTATTGGCTATTTATATTTTCTTAAAATACAAAAAATGATATTTTTCCCCAATATCTTATCTTTTATTTAAAAACAAAAACTTAAAGCCTCATCATTCAATTCTGGTCAGCAAAATTAAACTTGGTAACTTCTTTAAGCGTTACCAGATATATTAATGTATTTATTTTAATCTTTATCAAATAAACCAACTTTATATTCCTCCCCTTTATTTTAACAATCGTGGTTTTTAATATTCTAGAACTTGATTGCAATTTTTTTCTTGCCCCTTTTCATAAAAGCTATCTTTTGTAAATTCACTATAAGAAAGTTATTCAAGTCAATCTTTTGGGGTTTAAAAAAAATATGTCCTCTTATTTATTAGGACACTAGTTGGTTTTATTTGTAGCCCTGCAAATCATCTTTTTCCATTTCATTTTTGTAGCTTATCATTTTAAAAAATCACATTCAACTCAATTTCAGTCCTGTCCAGTAGAACTTGCTCCTCTTCCATAACATAGTTTCCGCACAGTATATCTATAGTGACAAACATTCCTAAAATTAACTTCTGAGTCCACTGTTCACAAATATTCTTTAGTACCCCCAATGTTATAATATTTCAATATTAATTGAATGTATTTGTTTTTTTCCTTTAATGGTAATATTTAGTTTTTTTCTGGTTCTCTCATGTACAAGAATTCAAAATAACAGCAGTTTTCCACAGGAAGGATTCTTATCATTAATTTCAAATTCATCTGCATCCTTAGTTCATCTATGACTTTCCAAAATCAACATTCTAAGCACCTTTTTGATGTTTACTGAAAATACTTAGATTTTTTCCCCTAAGTTCTTAAGACTTGATGTTCTGAAGTTTTTAAATATTTGAATGCCAGTAAAAAAAATCCAAAAGTGATTAAGAAATGAGACTCAGCCAACCTTTTACCTATATAAGCAACATTATAATTATAATAAGCATAGATAGTCTTCAGCCATCAACTCACAAACTGACTACAAAAATCTCAGTTCCTGCTGTATACTCATGAGGACTAACTGTCTAGAGTACATGTGGGCAATCTCACAATCTTTCCTTTCTTCAGAGAGATCTTGCACATCAGGATTCACCATCTGGCTGCCAATCTAAGATGAAATGCTGTCCCTACTCTTCAGGGAAGTCTAGTTTACCTTGTTTTCATCTGTAGTCCCACTGTGTGGAAACAACCATATGGTTATATGGTATGTCACTATTTTCTACCAGGAACAATTTTTCAATCTAGTCTACAACACTAGCATTTTCTGAAGATTTCCTATGAAAGTACAAATCAGGCCTGAGTCTTTGTAGCTACCAAACTTTTAAAAATTTAAACGTAACAAATTATATTCAATTCTATACGTAGTGTGATATAATAATAGCATCATAATTATCTTGCTGGATTTATGCAAATAGACAGGGTCACCTGTATGCTAAATTCATTTCCATCTGAATTATTAGGATTATTATTATAGGTAATAACCAACACTTTAAATTGCATTCAGAGACCAATCGGAAGCCAGTCCAGCTCGCGGGGTGATGGAGATATATGGGCGTATCTGGGTAAACCCATAACAGCTGCATTCTGGACTAACTGAAGTCTCCAAATGTTCTTTAAAGGTAGCCCCATGTAGAGTGCATTGCATAATCAAGCCTTGAGGTGATGAGGGCATGTGACTGTGAGAAGAGACTCCCTGTCCAAATAGGGCTGCAACTGGTGCACCAGGCAAACCTGGGCAAAAATCCTCCTTGCCACAGCCAAGAGATGTTGCTCTAGCCTCAGCTATGGATTAAGGAAGATTCCCAAGTTGCGGACCCTCTCTGAGGGGGTCAAAATCCCCCCCAGAGTAATGGATAGACAAATGGAATTGTCCTTGGGAGGCAAGAATTGGAATTGTCCTTGGGAGGCAAGTCTTGTTGAGGTTGAGCTTGAGCCTGTTGATGCCCATCCAGACCCTCACAGCCTTAGGGAACCAGCACATTCACATCTTTGCTGAAGTTAAGTCTACGGTATTTTGTTGGTCTATTTATTTAGTCACTATGTTGAAAAATGAAATAAGATTAGTTTGGCATGATCTGTTTTTAACAAATCCATGCTGACTTCTAGTTATCACTTTACTCATTTCTAGATGATGACAGATTTGGGTTTTTTAAAAAAAATATTTATTTATTTATTAGGTTTGTATGCCGCCCCTCTCCGTAGACTCGGGGTGGCTCACAACACAATAAAACAGTTCATGACAAATCTAATAATTTACAATTTAAAGTATTTAAAAAACCCCATTATTAAGCAAACATACATACAAACATACCATACATAAATTGTATAGGCCCGGAGGAGATATCTCAGTTCCCCCATGCCTGACGACAAAGGTGGGTTTTAAGGAGTTTATGAAAGGAAAGGAGGGTAGGGGCAGCTCTAATCTCTGGGGGGAGCTGGTTCCAGAGAGTCGGGGCCACCACAGAGAAGGCTCTTCCCCTGGGGCCCACCAACCGACATTGTTTCGTTGACGGGACCCGGAGAAGGCCCACTCTGTGGGACCTAATCGGTCACTGGGATTCGTGCGGCAGAAGGCGGTCTCGGAGATATTCTGGTCCAATGCCGATGCCATTATCTTTACCAGTATCTTCTCTGGTATTGATGTTAGGCTGATTGGTCTATAGTTTCCTGGGAGATGGGACTTTTTGCCTCTGCCAGTTGGATGAAGCTCTTTCTTCTGCAGCAGTTCATAGGCCGCTGCATTATCTCCCCCGCCAAAAGGCCCCTAGAGGTCTGTTCATGCTCTGGGCATCTAGATGATCCCATGCCCTTTTCATCCCCTTCTCTGTTCATGTTGTGGGTTTCCAAAGTGGGGGGGAGGCTTTGGGAGAAAAAGAGTTGGAGGGCTATATGATCCCCCCTGTTGTGGGCATCTAGACGATCCCATTCCCTTTTCACCCTCTCCTCTGTTCATCTTGTGGGTCTCCAAAGTGGAATAATGATCCCTCCCTGCTGTGGGCATCTAGACGATCCCATGTCCTTTTCACCCCCTCAAGATGAACTGGTGTGTGTGCTGTGTGTGTGTGTTTGTGGGTGTGAAAGAGCTCCCAAAGGCCACTTCCACCCACTTTGGGGACCCACAACATGAACAGAGGAGGGGGTGAAAAAGGCATGGGATCGTTTGGATGCCCAGAGCCTGAACAGACCTCTCTCTCTCTGCAAATAGGGAGTTCAGAAGCACATGCTTTGTGTGTGCATGCCACCATTGCACATGCTTTTTCACCCTCTGTGCAAGCGCAGAAGGCTTTGTACATGCACAGAGGGTGAAAAACAAGAAAGTAGCAACATGTGGGTGGATGGGTGGAGCCTCACGCTGCCCCACTACTAGTTATCTGAACCACCGGTGGCTGCTGCTACTGGTACACCCGAACCGGGTTGAACCAGTAGCATTTCATCCCTGGCTTGATTATTTGGCTTTCCTGTTGGAAGAAAAATCTGGACCGGTTCCAAGCCAGGAGAAAGATGCTGGAAATAAAATGGAGGCAGGCTGCAGGAAAGGAGGTCTCTATTCATTCATTCATTCATTCATTCATTCATTCATTCATTCATTCATTCATTCATTCATTTATTTACCTACCTACCTACCTACCTACCTACCTACTTATTTATTTATTTATTTATTTATTAAATTTGTATGCCGCCCCTCTCCATAGACTCGTAGGCTCACAACAGTAATAGAAAAACAATGTACAATACAAATCTAATAATTAAAACTAAAACCCCATAATTTAAGAAAACATACACACAACATACCATACATAAACAGTATAGGCCTGGGGAAGTTATCTCAGTTCCCCCATGGCTGATGGCGGAGGTGGGTTTTAAGGAGCTTACGAAAGGCCAGGACGGTGAGGGCAGTTCTAATCTCAGAGGGGAACTGGTTTATTTATTTGTTAGCCAGAAACCAGTGGCAGCAACATGTTCCTGGGGTGGCTGAAGAAATGGGGTGGAAAGTAGGTGGGCTTTTATACATTCCTTGGGGCTTTGTGATTAAGATGCCTGTTCCTACGCAAGAATATGGGTTTTAATATTGTAATGGCAGTTGCCCCCTATGGGGTCATGTAGGGGTCAGGGCTGGCTCTGTAGGCAAAATGTAAATCCTAGGTGTTTTGTTTGTCTGAGCTAATCTTATCAGTTTTGGCTTCTTGCCTATTGTGTAGCTTAATTGGAGTTTCTGGTTGCTCCTTGCTTATGAATAGAGTGGCCCAGCTTTCTGAATGGATATAATATATCTATTCCTAAAGACTAGCCTTCAGGTTTCTGCTTGAGGCTGTTTTCAGGAAAACTGGGGTTGCTTTTTGCCTTTTAGAAGATCTCTTTCCTCTTCTCCTTCAGGGAAAATAATAACAACAACAACAACAACAACAACAAACAACAATAACAACAATAACAAACAACAACAACAACAAAAATAACAGCAGCAGCAGCAGCAGCAGCAGCAACAACAACAACAACAACAATAATAGTAATAATATATTCTGGGGAAGGGTTCTTACATTGTTCCATTTCTACTGCATTCATTTCTTCAAGGCAAAATGAAAACAGCCTAACCTCAGCAGAAATACTTAATGACAGCCTGTATCATGTGTAATGAACCACACTCAAGATCCTGTCTTCCCAGCTCTCTTATTTGTGTTCACTTTTGTTTCATTCTTTTGAAGTTATGAGGGTTTGTAAAAATATGTCGAAAAGCGCTGATATTCTGGAAAAGCAGAAACAAATTATTTTTTGTTATCTGATGTTTTAGGACAGTTCTTGTATTTGGTCTTTCTAGCTTTCTACAGCAATCATCCTTAGACAACAGTCAAAAGCCAGACAGAAAAGGAAGCAAATGTGGTTGGTTTCAAGACTACATCTTTAAATCTCAAAAATTATATACACCTGTATAAGTACTTAGTTTCATCCTATTGTGAAAGCTTCTTTCTTTCATCTTCAACAGGTTGGCTTCAGCACAGCAATAAATTGCCAATTGTTTGCAGCACCCTGTAAAAACACAGGAGGTAGCTATCTAGATTAGAAGACGTTCTTAAAGTGTTCTCTCAAGGACATTGATATGTTAACTGCATGATCGGCTACAGCTTTACAGTCATCCTGAGGAAATGCTTCGAGGTTGGGCGTTCATTTCTCTCAGGGCCGCTGATAGGGCGGTACTACTGGGAGTGGTGTCACGGGCCCAGGCAAATTGGAAAATGGGGGGTGCCCGGCGCCCGCCAAAAACTCCCCAACCCAGATTGCGATGGGGAAAAGCGCACCAAGGAAAGCAAAAGGACCAGAGACACCTCGCCAAACTTCGCCTCTGTGTAGCTTCTCTGACCGTGGCCCGCACCTTCTTCCCACCCCCGCGAGGAAAGAAGGCAGGGAGGCCAACAGACAGGCAGGGAGCCCTGATTGCAGCCGCGGAAGAAAGCGTGGGGGTGACTTGCCCTCTGGAAGCTAAGCCGTGCTGCTGGGGAAGCCGGGAGAGGACTGAGCCTGGCCGGCTTCTCCGCCGGCCTTGTGTCCCCCCCAAGGATTGCGAGGGCAAGAGAGCAGCGCCTTTCGGCCTCCGGAGGTGCTGGGCCGGGGATTCGGGGGGGCCCGTGAACACCGCCCGCCGCCCGGAGCCAATCGCCTTCCTGCTGCTGGCGCTGGGAGCAGGTAAGTGCGCGTGGCCGGCCGGGTGGGAAGGGCGAGGCGCGAGGGGGAGGCAAGGTCCCTCTTTTCATGCATCCGCTCAGTGAGCCTCTCCTTCCTTCCCTCCTTCCATTTCTTTCATTCCCCCTCTCTATTTTTATTTCTCATTCATTCTTTCTTTCTTTTCTCTTTCTTTCTTTCCTTCCTTCTTTTTTTCCTTCTTTCTTTCTTTCCTTCTTTTTTTCTTTCTTTCTTTCTTTCTTTCTTTTGTTTCTTTTTCTTTCTTTCTCTCTTTCTCTCTTGCTCTTTCATTCTTTTTTCTTTCTCTTTCTTTCTTAGTTTCTCTTGCTTTTTCTCCTTCCTTCCCTCCTTCCATTTCTTTCATTCCCCCTCTCTATTTTTATTTCTCATTCATTCTCTTTCTTTCTTTTCTCTTTCTTTCTTTCCTTCCTTCTTTCTTTCTTTCCTTCTTTCTTTCTTTCTTTTTCTTTCTTTCTCTCTTTCTCTCTTGCTCTTTCATTCTTTTTTTCTTTCTTTCTCTTTCTTTCTTTCTCTTTCTTTCTCTCCTTCCTTCCCTCCTTCCATTTCTTTCATTCCCCCTCTCTTTATTTCTCTTTCATTCTCTTTCTTTCTTTCTTTCTTGCTCTTTTTCTTTCTCTCTTTTACCTTCCCTTCCTCTATTTCTTCTTTTCTTTCTCCTTCCTACCTTCTTCCCTCCCTCCCTTCCTTCAGTCCTTCCTCTCTTACTCTCCCCTTTCATAAGTTTCCTTGCTTCCTTCCTCAGTTCCTGTCCCTTCCCCCTTTCTTTCCTTCCTTCCTTCCCTCCATTTCTTGCTTTCCTTCTCCTTCCTCCCTTCTTTCCTCCCTCACTCCCTTCTTTCACTCCTTCCTCTCTTACTCTCCCCTTTCACCTTTCCTTGCTTCCTTTGCACCCTTCCTCTGTTCCTGTCCCTTCCCTCTTTCCTTCCTTCCCACCCTCCGTCCATTCATTCACCCATTCCTCTCTTGCTCGCCCCTTTTACCCCTCCTTCCTTCCTTCCTTCCTTCCTTCCTTCCTTCCTTCCTTCCTTCCTTCCTTCCTTCCTTCCTAGCTCGCCCTCGCCTTTCTTCCCTTCCTTCCAGATGGGAGTGCCCCCTCAAGACACCCGCCTGACTGGTGGTACCCTGCTTTTTCTCTCCCCTCGTCCTTTCCAGCTCCTCGCCGGTGGCTGCCGGGTGTGGGATCCCCCTCCCCTCTCCCCTCGCTAGAAAGCACATGGTTTTTTGTCAACAAGAAGGGAGAAGTGCCAAGGAGCCGTAAATAAGCCTCGCTCTGCCTGACCGATGCCAGGAGGATCTTTCTTTCCCTTGTCACTCCTGCTTCTTTCTTTCTCCTGGACGAGTCCACACAATCAGCTTAACCCATTTCCTGAAATAGCCTATGGCAGTGCTTCCCAACCTTGACAACTTGAAGATATCTGGACTTCAACTCCCAGAATTCCCCAGCTAGCATTTGCTGGCTGGGGAATTATGGGAGTTAAAGTCCAGATATCTTCAAGTTGCCAAGGTTGGGAAACACTGGCCTATGGGACCGCCTCGCTTGGCGTGAAGCGGGAAATGATCCCCGGAGGATGGAGTGGCTTGGTGACTTAAAATAGTTTAAAAATGGCGGGGGGGGGGGCAGATACTTAGGCTGTATGGGGCCCCAAAATTCCTGATGGTGGCCCTGTCCAAGGGGTATTGCATACTACAATGATTTTCAACCTTTTTTGAGCAACGGCACATTTTTTACATTTACAAAATCCTGGGGCACACCACCAACCAAAATGACACTCTAACACAGTACATATTATACATATAGTTAATAATATAGTTTCTAAATGTGAAACCTGGGCCTGTTTCGATGAACACAAAAGAGATATCCTGGCAGGAATGGTAGTTTGGGGACCCATGTTTAATTTTCCCACGGCACATCTGACCATGTCTCACGGCACACTAGTGTGCCACGGCACACTGGTTGAAAAACACTGGCATACTATGTGGAAGCAATTATCTTATTAAGTTGTTGAGATGTACTCTTAATCATTCAGGTGAACATTATCAGGAAAGAATTTCCCCTCTGACCTCCACTAATGATGAAAATTTACATTGACAGCTACATGGAATAGGTCAGTGACAGTGAACCTTTTTGTCGCCATGTGCCAAAAGTACGCACACATGCACCAGCACTCCTGTGTGCCAGCACCCATAATGCAATACACCCCTGTGTGCATGCACATGCGTGCACACCCCCATGTGAATCCCCTATGCATGCATGCACCACATGCCACACATGCATCCCACACTGGGCATGCGCACATCTACTGGGCATGCATCCTCACACCTTGTTTTGGATCAATCTTTGCCAAATGGCCAGCTTTTGCAGAGGCAGTGATGGCTCCTCCTTCTCCTGCTAGACTCGTGCTCTGGATAGCAGCCAGCCAGCCAGCAGGACCACGGAGGAACGAGCCACCAGTCTGCTGTTCCTGGCGCACCACTCTTGGATCAATGCTCCACTCTGGGCATGAGTAGGTTCAGTCCAGCCCATGTGGCCTGACCCTCTTGGGCACCATACACTGACTTGGTCCACTGGGCCTGGCTCCCAACCCCATCGCCAGCCACTCTTGCCTTACGCGGCAGTAGCGGTGCTTCCTCCTCCTGGCCACAACTTGCAGGCCAAAAGTGTAGCTTGGCAGCACCCACATTCAGAGGAAAAAAGAGGATCTGGACAAGCACCAGCATTGGTGGGAGTGCCAGAAAGGCAGCCCACTTGCCTTTGTATGTTATGCAGTACCAGGAAAGCAGGCATTGCCAGGGCCCTTGAAGCCACCCACCTTCTCTAGCAGAGCCGTGAAGAAAGCAACCTCCTGAGTAAAGGCGCAATGGTTTGCAATCTCTGAGCTGCATGCCACACACACACAGTACCACACCATGCACCCTATTTTGCAAAGGTGGCCTTGAAATTTGCCATGCTGTACAAGGAGGAGATCGTTCCCTGCCCTGCTGCCCCCCACACCCGAGTTGGCCGGTTGCTCCTGCCCTTTCACTTTCAGCTGCTACTGCTGCTCTTCTGGAGCCTCACTTCCTCCCCCTCCAATGGACCACTTCAGGTAAAATTAGGCAGAGGGAGGGGGATGGTAAAGAAGAGTTGGCCGCTGTGTGCACATAGGGATTCCCAACCCTTCTTTTTCTCCCTCGCATTGAACCCGGCTGACTTGCTTGCCCCCAACCATGCTTGGTTACCCTGTTTGTTTTCATTTAGCTTCTGCTCGAACTCGTAGAAGTCCAACGGGCTAGGGGAAGAACTCTCGGTGGCTGGAAGCAGGAAATTTCTCCTCCAGTATCCTGGGCACAACCGAGAAATCTCCCCCCTTCTAGCCACCAAGAAAAAACAATCCGCCCCTGTTGCTCTCCTGGGGCTGAATAGCAGTTCTTACCTGCTGCTTGTGCTCGGGATGCCAGCGCAGCCCCTCTTCCCATCCCTTCTCCCAAGGGAGCACACCTGCCTCCCGGCCAGCACATCTCTTACAGATGTTCCTTTGGCATGGACTCCACTCCTTCAGCAGTGTTCTTTGTTCTCAGTGGCTGGAGGGGGGCGGAATTTCAGGCTTGTGCCCAGGATGTTGGAGGAGAAATCCCCTCCCTTCCAGCCACTGAGAACAAGCAGTGCCCAAGCAGTGCCCCTGCTGCTCTCCTGGGACTGTGCAGTGATTCTTCCTCTGCTTTTTGTCGCCAGGATTCTGGAGAAGAACCGCCACCCTCCCCTGCCACCGAGAAGAAGCAGCACAGCTGCTGCTTCTCTTCTGGGGCGTCTGAACTGGCCAGGTGCTCTGGATTGTGGATGCATGTCACTGTGGGCTGGAGGGCTGAGGCCACGTAAGAAGCCTGCTCAGATGGGGAGGGAGGGAAGCCCCAGTCAGTTGGTCCTGGCTGACAACTCTGCTCCCTTAGGAAGCAACAGCCAGGATCCTGTCTCCGCATCTTGGGCACATGAACTGTGCCAGATACCAGGCTAAGTGGCTATGCTCATGGACACCCTGGAAACAGGAAACAGGAAGATCATCTTCCCGATGAGCACATGTGCACTGGGTGACTGTTTTTTCAGTTTCTGCCACTCCCTCATGTGTGATGACCAGCTGGCTACTGCACCAGAACCTGGAAGAGTAACAGGCGATGGCTCCATGTGCCCGGAGAGATGGCTCTGTATGCCACGTCCCATAAGCATGTGTCCCATAGGTTCGCCATCACAGGAATAGGACTTTCCCACTAACTTCAATGCAGTAGCACAAGCTGAAAATGTACAATATGGGCTGTTATGTGAATAATATTAAAAGCAGATTTGCACTTGGCCTTGGGATATGTGTGTTAATTCTGTTGTACAACAGCATGCTTCTTAAGCTGTACAATTTTACTATATGTTATTAGTACTCATAGTAAAACAAGGTGTGGAGAAAGACTGCCAGGTGTTAGAGTAGCGTTTTTCAGAAGTTGTATAGCCCAATCAACCAGCCACGGACCAAGATTGAAATCTTGAATAAATACAATGTAGCAGGAGTTCTTGAGAAATATTTTACTTCTTTGTAGTAAAAACTATTCTATCTATTTACAGTATAACTATCTTACTAGTACAATACGGACAATAAACCACCCACAATTCACAACAAGCCACCTGCAACAAACTACTCACAACAAGCCACAAGCCACACCTATGCAAAGGTGCATTACATTTTATACAATTATCCACCAATCAGGTTGTAGCACATTCTGTAGATTCAGGGTGACTTAGTATTCTTTACTTGTTACAATCATTATATTAATTACAATCCTTCTTCCTGCATTGGGATATTACATCAGGTCAGTACTAATCCTGACACCAGGTATAGTCCACATGTGGTAAGCCATGTGTGAAAAATCACATGCTAAAAATTAACACACAAACATTTTGATACAGTTATTTATAGGACACAATTCAACTTGCATAAAAACTGAGTGGACACTTATAGTCCACTAAATCTTGGTTTGATCCAATGGGTTGTTTTACTTTACATTCAGTAATGTTTATAGTATTCAACTGCACATACAGAAGCAATTTATGTCTTTAGAAAAAACCTCCATTATCTGACCTCCAGAAGCTCATCCTGGGTTATGTGTTAAATGATAATTTTATCTTCCTTCGTTATTATAGCCATCTGTAGAATAACTGTACAGTACTTTTATTTTATATGTTTTACTGGTAGAGGGGACATTTTAAAGTAAAAATGACAACCTGAATTACATTTAACTTAGTTGTAGATAGAACAAATCCCCAGTATAGTAATCTGATTCATGAGGTAATAGCCATAATATTCTATAAATTAGTACTAGGCCTCTATTACTATGCCATTAAATGAGTTCAGTGTTCTGTTTCTGAGATAAACAGGGAAAGCATTTGATGTGTGGAATGCATCCATTCTTAGAAAAAGGCACATGCTGTTCCAGAACATCAAAAATTCTACAGAAAAATAAGTTATTAGGAAAAATAAACCCCGCTACCCAGTCAATTTGAGTGCTTATTGTTCTCTATCATTGCAATAATTTAGGTAGTCCTCGACTCACAACAGTTAATTCAGTGACCATTCAAAGTTACAATGGCACTGAAAAAAGTGACATGATCATTTTTCATACTTATGAGCAGGTCACACGACCAAAATTCAGGTGCTTGGCAAAGTGGCTCATATTTATGACAGTTTTCAGGGGCCTGGAGTCATATAAGCACCTTTTGCAAGCTGACAGGCAAAGTCAGTGGCGAATCCAGATTCACTTAACAAATGCAATGGCTCACTCAACAACTGTGGCAAGAAAAGTCCTAAAACAAAGCAAACTCATTTAACAAATATTTCACTCTGGAGTTTCCATGATCTGGAGCATGTAGTTTAGAGCAGTGATTTTCAACCTTTTTTGAGCCGCGGCACATTTTTTACATTTACAAAACCCTGGGGCACATTGAGCGGGGGGGGGGGGGGGCTAAAAAAAGTTTGGACAAAAAAAATCTATCTCTCTCTCTTCCTCCCCTTCGCTCTATTTCTTTCTCCCTCCCTCTTTCTCTCCCTTCCTTCCTATTTCTTTCTCCCTCCCTCCCTCCCTCCCTCTATGTCTTTCTCTCTCTCTCCTTCCCTCCCTCTCTTGCTTTCTTTGTCTCTCTTTCTCTCTCTCTCTTTCTCTCTCTTGTTCTCTTTCTCTCTCACTTGCTTTCTTTCTCTCTCTTGTTCTCTTTCTCTCTCTCTCGCTCTTTCTCTCTCTTGCTTTCTTTCTCTCTGAGCTTCGCGGCACACCTGACCATGTCTCACGGCACACTAGTGTGTCGTGGCACACTGGTTGAAAAACACTGGTTTAGAGGATGGAAATTGGTGAAGAGTACGCAAATGGCTGGTTTAAGATTTTTGAAATGACTAAGCAAGTTATAATAGGGATATCCATTTTTGAAGAACGTATAGTAAAAAAAAAATGCCCCTAATGATCACTATGTAAAACAGAAAAGGCTACAGGGAGAAGAGGAAGAAAAATGTTCCTGAAGAGACAGCAAATACTTAACACGCTTCATCCAGATGCTTCATCTTTTCAATTCTAACCTGGTTGAGATGCAATTTCAAGAAATAAGAAGGGCTTGTTTTCTCCACCTTTCATCTTCCGTTCATTGCTTTCTTCCTTTTCTCTTCTTAAAATTATAAACAATAGTGTAAATGGAAGCCCATGGTATTCGAGTTGAAATGCCTGGAAAATCCCCAGCAGCCAGCTACAGGCAAATGGTCTTTAACATATTTTCTGTAGATGAAGAGAAAGCCAATTTCAGTTAAATAGTAGTTGTGATTTTGTTTAACTCCCACTTGTGAATACAGTCTCTTGCTGTGAGCAGAGGTTACTCCACTCCTTAGTTGCCTTCTGTTTGTAATACCTTTGTTGTCTTCTTAAATAGCCACATTTGCTCTTGTCGCCAGTTAGAATTAGTTATTTCAGTTGGAACAGTAACACTTGAAGAATCAGGGAGCTGATTGGCACCTGAGCTTCAGGAGTTTCGGGGGGTAGGTGGGTGGGTGGATGTGGGGTGGGGGGAGAAGAAGGGTGTGTGGGGTGTGGGGTGCGTGCTTGGGAGGAGGAGGAGGAAAAGAGGGAGTCCACCATGGAAGACTCCGGGAATTATTTATTTCAGTTAGAATTAGTTATAACATATATTAGTTATAACTAATTCTCAACAATAGATCAGTGAGGAGGGCAGTTCTTAATGTTAGTCTTCCCACCCAGCATGCCTCCAGATCAGAAGTGGGTTCCAACCAGTATTGGGTTGCTACCAGTACGGATAAGAATGGCACACCAGGAGTGAAAGTTGCATGCGCATGTGTGCATCCAAATGTGTTTTTGCTTCTGTGCATGTGAGGGGATGCAAACTGGTGGCAAGGTAAATTGGAACCCACCCCTGCTGCCGATGTATTGGAGAGCAGACCCTAGACTTTTTAGGTATACAGTGTTCCCTCGATTTTCACGGGTTCGAACTTCGCGAATAGCGTATACCACGGTTTTTCAAAAAATATTAATAAAAAAATATTTTGCGGTTTTTTTCCTATACCACGGTTTTTCCCACCCAATGATGTCATTTGTCATCACCAAACTAATAATTTTTGCAAATAAATAACAAAAAATAATAATTATTGTTAATAAATAATTATGTTTATAAATATGAGGATCACTAAGTGTCTTATTCAATGGTGAGTACCAGTAATAATGGTGAGTAAATGGTTGTTAAGGGAATGGGAAATGGTAATTTAGGGGTTTAAAGTGTTAAGGGAAGGCTTGTGATACTGTCCATAGCCAAAAATGGTGTATTTACTTCCGCATCTCTACTTTGCGGAAATTCGACTTTCGCGGGTAGTCTCGGAACGCATTCCCCGTGGAAATCGAGGGAACACTGTAGTTCCAACATCTTTGTAGAGTCAAGGTCCTGCCATCAGCCAAGAAATGGCTGATGGCCATATTCAAACTGAGAGCCAGTGTGAAATTTCTCTTGGTTATCTATCTATAGCTATGTTTTATAGAAACATTTTGTTCTCTTTATTTTCATATCATGGTGATATCAACGGGATATGCAATTTCCCCCCACAGAGCCTTTGGAAGCTACCATGAAAGCTGCTTTCTCAGATCTGAATGATTAGCTGACCCAGGATCAAATTTCACCATTCCATAAAATGCTCACTAGCCACAAAAGAGGCTGGAGAGGTTAAAACCCTGGACATTCAAATTTACTATATATACACACAGGTTTTAAGTTTCCACGAACCAGACAAACAACTGCAAAAGGGCCAATTTTCACTCATAAAACTGCTAGCTATTTTCCTAGTGTTGCAAATGAAGATACACACAGGTGGAGGTGATCACTTTTATTTTAAAATATTTAAAGAGCGGCAAAATCCAATCTCCAATGTCCTATCTAGTTTGGCTATAACTGTGCTTTGCAATTCTTTTCCTGCCATTACTTCCCATTATACTTGTTATACTGATTTATTAGACATGGGATTCAACAGTTACATAACATATTTTCAGCACTGTTCTCAGCTGGAAATATTTGGAAGTAGCCATATGAATACAGTGGACTATCTGTTTGTTTGTTTGTTTGTTTAGTCAAGTATGTATTTGTAATATACATAGATATAACATTGTTTATATACATAAGATCGGTACTGATTGGACAGAAGGAACAATTGGACAGCGACAGTAGGCATGCTGGTGCACTTATGCATCCCCCTTACTGACCTCTTAGGAATTGGGTGAGCTCAACAGTGGACAGTTTAAGAGTAAAGGTTTGGGGGTTTGGTACACAGTCAGGTAGTGAGTTCCAGGCATTAACCACTCTGTTAAAGTCGTATTTTCTACAGTCATGTTTTGGGTGGTTCACTTTGAATTTGTATCTGTTGTGCGTTCGTGTATTGTTGTGGTTGAAGCTGAAGTAGTTGTTGACAGGAAGGACATTGTAGCAGATTATTTTATGAACTGTACTTAGGTCGTGCTGAAGGAGACATAATTCTAGGATTTCAAGTATGATTTCATAAGGTATTCTGTTGCGAGTAGAGGAATGGGTGGCTCTTCTAGTAAAGTATCTCTGGACACTTTCTAATGTATTTATGTCCGATATGCAGTGTGGATTCCAGACAGATGAGCTGTATTCGAGGATTGATCTGGCGAATGTTTTGTAAGCTCTGTTTAGTAATGTGATATTATCAAAGAAGAAGCTAAGTAAGATTATGTTAACGTCTCTTGAAGCTTTTTTGGCAATGATGTTGCAGTGGGCTTTGGCACCTAGGTCATTGGATGTGAGTATTCCAAGATCTTTGACAGAGTGAGGGTCATCTGCAAGGTCTTGTTTATTCAGTTTGTATTTGATGTTCTGGTTTCTTTTTGCTAATGTGCAGGAGAGAGTATTTGTTGGTTGAGTTTTGGATTTGCCAGATGTTTTACCATTCTGACGCAGAGTCAAGGTCTTTTTGGAGGGTAGCAGTGTTGTTGGTGTTGAAGAGTTTTACATAATCGGCGAAGAGAACGCAGTTGCTTGTAATGTGATCGCAAAGGTAATTTATATAGAGTATAAAGAGTGTTGATCATTGTATGCTGCCTTGGGGTACACCACTGTTAACTGGAACAGGGTTAGATAGGGTGCTCCCTATTTTGTCCACTTGTTGTTGTTTGACAGGAGCACAGTTTTACAGTCATTTAGAGATGCTGTAGGATTTCAGTAGTTTATCATGAACCTCTGAGTCGAAGGCTTTACAGAGGTCTATATAAATTGCATCTATTGTTTTTCCCTGGCCATGTTTTGAGGTCCATAGGTTTTTGCAGAATAAGTAGTTGTAGATTGCAGGATAATTTTTCCTGAAACTGAATTGCTTGTTTGAAAGTAGGTTGTTAGTTTCTAAGTGGAGGGTAATGGATTGGTTTATGATTGATTCCATGACTTTGCATATGACGCAGCATAAAGAGATTGGTCTGTAGTTTTCTACTAGACTAGGATCTCCCTTTTTTGAAGATGGGGATGACTGTGGCTAGTGATCATAGGTTTGGTAAGGAACTGATCCTGTTGGATTTTCAAAGATTATGCTTAGTGATTCAGCTACAGCTGTTGGGAGCTTTTTTAGAAAGTATGCATATAGTCCATCAGGTCCGATTGACAGAGAAGGCTTTAAGCCATGTAATGCTTTTTCAATGTTGTCTTCAGTGAAGTCTATTTGTGTTAAATTGTGAATATTTGTGTTATGTCTAGGAAATTTTGGGCATGAGCCATTGCTGTTTACAAAGACTGAGCCAAAGCATGTGTTGAAGAGGTCACCTTTGACTGTTTCATTGTAGTATTCTTTGTTGTTGGGTCCTTTTAGTGGTGGAAGGGGTCTTGAGTTCTTGAGTTTGTTATTTACAAAATTGTAGAAGGTGCAGTTGGATTTTGTGCACAGAAGGTTTTCCTTGTTTGCTGTGATAGTTGGAGCGTTCCCATCATTTGGTGGCATATATTTTTGTAGCAATTTTTGAAGTTAGCTACAGAGCCTTCTTTGTTTTTTCACCAGAGGGATTTTTTCTTTTGATTGTAGCTTCCTTATTGATATGGGTAGTTTGTTTTTCATGGATATGGCAATTATTAGTGGTACATGTAGTGTGATAGTTCTTTTGACTTTGAGCAAGAAGATGTTATAGATGCAGTGTTACAGCCAAAGAATAGAGATTGCCAATTAAGAGTTGAGAGGTCAGCATCTATGAGTTCATAGTTGGCTTTTTAAAAGTTGCACTTGGATGTCCCATTATTAAGGTAATTCTTGCAATGGTGTAGATTGAGGCTGAAGTCTACAACAGTGATGTGGTCACTGTTGGAAAAGGGTTCTTTTATTTGTAATCCATAAATTGCACCTTTGATATTGCAGAATATAAGGTCAAGGCAGTTCTTGTTTGTTAGTAGTTGGTCGAATGCAGTAACAGCATTGTATAGGGTTGTATGGATGGGTTCAGTCATGCATTCATTTAGAGTCCAGTTACTGAGAGGTAGATTGAAATTTAAGGGAGTACGTTAGCAGTGAGAATAATTTGTTTGCATGTGTGATGTTGTAGTCTGGGGCTCTGTAACAAAATAGGAGGCAAAGTGTGGTATTTAAGGAAAGACCACAGATGATGTTTCAGGCAGGACATTTTTTAGGTTCAGCTTCTCTTTGTAAAATATAGCTACTCTATCTCCTCTGCGGGTTTCCCAGTCGGACTGGAAGACAAGGTAGTTTCTTGCTGTGATGATGGAATCAGGGAGGGATGCATTTAGCCATGTTTCACAGACAAAAGTAATGTTGAAGGTGTCAAGAATTCGGGCATTTTGTAACTATGTTTCTTGCCCTGATTAGTTTGCATTTGAGATTAGTATTGGATTGGATTGAGGAAGTAAGGGGCGCCTTGGTTGGTGGTTTGTGGGATGTTGTTTTGTTGTTGGGCGATGGTGGGTTGGATGTTGTGGGATGGATTGTGGGTCTTGTTTTTGATGCGGTCAGCATGTTAATCTATGTATAAGTTTGTTTCACCTAGATCTAGTCAACTTTTGAGTTCTGCATGGAGTTCACGAGAATGGTTGCATTGTAATAGAGATAGATCTGGTATAGATCTAAGTTTGGTGTGATTGGTATTGTTTCTGGCAATGGAGTTTGTAGTGTGGATAAATTTCCGTTTGCTGAACTTGTTTTTACAAACCACTCTGCAGAATCGTGGGATCATCAAGCCATTGTTACTCTTGTGCATAGGGCCATCTCTGGAAACTTCGATTATTTTGTTGGGGATAATGGTTTGTGTATGATGACTGCTGCTGATTTTGCATACTATGTTGATGTAAGGCTCGCCACTTGCTTCTAGTCCAAGTAGGATTGCATTGTGACGTTTTTGCTCATGCTTGATGGTTCTTTGGCTATTTATTTATTTGCTTATTTATTTAATTGGACTTGTATGCCGCCCCTCTCCGTGGACTCGGGGCAGCTCACAACATATACCAAAATACATAACAATGGTTTGTCCAATTAATATACTAAAACAATTCTTAGATTTCCAATTTAAAACATTCATTCACATTCAAACAGTAATCATGCTAACAACATTTCGTTGGACAGGGGAAGGTATAATGTCCCCAGGCCTGATGGCAAAGATGTGTTTTTAGACTCTTTCAGAATGCAAGGATAAACCCCTGTCCTGGGCCCATCAGAGATCATCCATCAGTGCGACTAAAGCAGTTTCCGTGCTGTAGCTGGGCCTGAATCCTGACTGCTGAGGGCCTAGACTATAATTGAGATGTCGATGGTTGAGTTGGTTGTTGTTGAGGTAGTATCTGAAGTGGTGGTTGTTGAGTTGTGCTAAGTATTTGTTTATAGACTATAGGTAAGGGAAGGAGGAGTGGATCCAGTATTTGAGGGAAATGATCTACACAACTATATACATATCATATCCTCTTACATGTTCTGTTACATAACATATTAAATGTTTAGTCTTAGTGCGATAGTTTATTTCAGAGGTATTCCTAGAAGAGAGAATTGTCTGAAGCCAACTTTTACTGCCACTGTCCTTTTAATAGGGGGTTTGTGCATGTGTGCTGTGTGAATGTGGAAACTCTAAAGTCTGTCATTCCCATCCAGTCAGCTTCATGCCACATCCATGAGTAAGGCACAGCTCTTGGTCATGCAAAGAGAGGCAGATTCTCCATGCTTTCCCTCTGCTGAAAATAGGAAGGGCTTATGTTTTCCCCTATAAAATGTAGATAAACAGGGGAGAAATCCAGAAGAGTGACTGATTAAAATTAAGTTCTTCAGAACACTGGCAGTCTAGGTAAAGCAGATGAATTCAATGTCTAGCTAAGAAATGGCATTATTTGTTTGTTTGTTTGTCTGTCAAACAAGTATAGAATTGTAGTTTGCATTAACACAATATAAGTAGAAAGTAATGATTAAAAATGATAATAGGACAATAGGACAGGGACGGTATGCACAACAGTGTGCTTATGCACGCCCCTTACAGACCTCTTGGAAACGGGAAGAGATCAACTATAGATAATTTAAGATTGAACATTTTGGGGTTAGGGGAAGAAACAACAGAGTCAGGTAGTGAATTCCAGGTGTTGATCACTCTATTGCTGAAATCATATTTTCTGCAGTCTAGTTTGGAGTGTTTTACATTTAGTTTGTACCTATTACGTGATCTTGTGTTGTTGTTGTTGAAGGTGAAGTAGTCACTAACAGGAAGGACATTATGGTACATGATTTTTTGAACTACAGTTATATCAGTTCAGCGGCGATGTAGTTGTAAATTGTCTAATCGTAGTATTTGAAATCTGGAGGAGTAAGGAGTAAGGAAAGGAGGAATGAAGGACTCTTTTTGTGAAGTATATCTGGCTCTCTCAATTGTATTAATGTCTAATATGCAATGTGGGTTCCATACAGGTGAGCTGAACTCTAGAATTGGTCTGACATGTTTTGTATGCTCTGGTTAGCAGTTTAATGTTTCTAGAGAAGAAGCTACGTAAGATTAGATTTACAACTCTTAATGCTTTTCTGGCTATGTTGTTACAGCAGGTTCTAGCACTTTGATAATTGGATATGAGTACTCCAAGGTCTTTGACAGAGTGAGGGTCATCTACGAGTTCATTTCCTCCAAGTTTGTATTTAGTATTCTGATTCTTTTTACCAATGTGTAAGACAGAGCATTTGTTTGTTGAGATTTGAAGTTACCAGTTGTTAGAGTTGTTAGTTGTTGGGTTTTTAAATTTTCTTTTTGTTTTTGTGTGGTGTTAAGTGTAATTTTTCTTCTCTTTTTCTCTCTAAGTGAAGAAATTGAATGTTATGCTCAACTTTGCATTCCATCCCTCAGAGTGGGCACGAAGCAGTTTTTTATTTATAGCTTTTTTTGCATAATCTCCTAACACACAAGAAGAAAACATTCATTTATAGCAAAGCAATAATAAGTTGTGGTCTGTCTGGCATATTTTTTTCCTACTGCAACACTGCCAACACTGATTAAGGCAACATTTTGTCTCCTTTTCTACAGTATATAAAGTTGAACCTTAAAATGGGATGTATGAAGAGATCCAGTTTGGTATAGTGGTTAAGGCATCAAGTTGGATACTGTATATTCTAATCAACCTGAGGCCAATGGGTGACCTTATGCCAATTAGTCTTCCTCAGTCCTAGGAAATAGGCAATATCAACCAATGTTTGAAAATCTTGCCAAGAAAATAGCAGGGACCTATTCAGGCAGTCACCAGAACTCAACACTACCCAAAAGCATCTCCGTCTAAAATGGGCTGTATATTTCTCTTTTTTAAAAATAAGTTTAGCTTTTGTTTATATTTGGTGAAACGATCTATATCACAAAATGGGACAGGGGGAAGGAAGGCCTCAGACTCCCCTAATCCTACATCTCTAAGCTACGTGGCCATAGTAGGAACAACCAAGGTGAAGGAGAAGTAGAAGGAGTTGCTGGAAGTGCAGATGTAAAGCAAGGGTGCCAAATTCACGGCATCATGTTATATATTGTAAACCTGGCGTGGGCATGGCCAGTGTTAGTATACTGTATGTAACTATGAGCTCATAGGTAAGAAAGTGAGGACAAATCAAGGGAAATATTTCTTCACCCAGCGGGTCTTTGGTTTATGGAATTCACTTCCAGAAGAGGTTGTGACAGCTGTCAGACTTGATAATTTCAAGGCAGGATTAGACAGATTCATGGATGCCAAGTGTATCGGTGGTTATTGAAACGGATGTCCATGTGCTGCTTCTATGTTGGTTGAGGCAGGATTCCCTTGAGTACCACTTGTTTGGGGTCAAGGGAAAGGGAGGGTCTTGCTTTCTCTTTCTGCTCAAGATCCCCATGGACAATTGGTGGGCCACTGTGTGACACAGAATGCTGGACTCGATGGGCTTTGGCCTGATTCAGCATGGCTCTTCTTATGTTCTTATGATTCATTGACTGACTAACCCACAATTGCTACATTAACTCTACTTAAAGTTTGTTGAAAGTTTAATACTGTATATTACCTAGACATTCTAACAGCCAGCATGCGATGTATCTGGCCTGCAGGCCCCCCAAGCTTGACAGCCCTGATCTAAAGGATTTCTAAAAGATATTTCAGATCTCCCCCAACCCATGGACTCATCCATTCCAACACCATTTATTTAAAGAGTAACATCAACATTTGAAAACAATTGATTTTCATTCTTAAGATTTCAACCCTTTGCTTAAATGGAAAGCATCAGATTCCCTGCACATCTACTTGAGGCAAACCTGTAACCTTAACTTGGCCCTGTGTTACTGCTGATGGCATTTATTCTACTCTATCAACATTTCTTACCCAAATCATAATTTTTGATGATTTCCAAGTGCTTGAAAAAGCAAGTTAAGTGCTTGATGCTTTTTCCAGAGCTCAAAAGTGCATTTCCTTCTGAACTGCTGTCAGAGAATTTATTGTATAAAAGGAAACAACAGCATAACACGAGTCAATGTGAAAAAGCATCCTAAATGTCAAGATATGCAGTAAGCTCTGGCATTACACTTTACAGTTATTAAGCTGCAAATCACATATTAATATAGTGTACACATTTGCGTTTCAGTAGATATATGTGCCCTGGAATGCTGATTCCAGCTTTGAGCATCCTGCAGAATAATGAAGGTGTAAGCCCCACACATGGCCATTTTACATGTGAGCATCATACTTCTTTCCCTACAGGAGAACCTCCGGCATCAGCCCCACTGGACAGAGTAAAGTTACTTTTGATGCTTTGGATGTAGAGATGACCTAGCCCCGTTTTCTTCATGATGCCCCTGCATATGCTACATGGAAGGTCACTTTCGTTGTATGTGAATTCCATTCTGTCGCTGTTTTGCTTAGAAACTTAAAAGGAGGCCTGATTTGGCTTGTGTAGGATTTCATTAACTCCCTCCTTTATGCATTCCCACAAGTCCCAATCAGCACACCTGCTGAGAAGACCGATCTCGCCTTGTGCTAATGCTCTTTCTACCACTTATGATTTATTTATTCATCAGATTTATACCCTGCCCTTTCTCCTGGAACTTAAAAGAGTATACATGGCATTCCTTCCTTCCATTTTCCCCATTGTGAATGATCAATGACTTTCCCTGGCTGACAGTCCACTTGAACATAAGTCTCCCTGGTGTTAGTCCAGCACCTTTAGTATCAATGCATACTACTACGTCTCTTTTAATAGTTTGACTATCAGCTTGATCTTGCTCTCTTTTACCATTGTTCTTCCCTCTTTTGGTTCAATAACCTTTCTCACTGATGATGTTTGCCTTGCCTTGCTCATTTCTTGTTAGTCTTTGTTCTGTCGGGCTCTCTGGTGGACTTCTCCCAAAAATTCACAGGTACAAATTTCACACACACACACACACACGTTTGAAAATTCAAAACAATGTTCTTTATAATGAAAATTCACTTAAACCAAGCCCTCTTTTGGGATAGCAAAGAGCACTCGTCTCCAAACAAACTGGTAATCTGTACAAGTCCCTTATCAGTTCTGTGATACTTAGCTTGCAGCTGTGAGGCAATTCACAGTCCTTCTTCTTTCACAAAGTGAAACACACTTTGCCCTGGTTTAGTTTCAAAGCGAGGAAAAATCAGCACACAAAAGGTCAAAGTCAGTAAAGCAGTCACGAAACACAACGATCAGATAATCCTCCACAATGGACAAACCCACAGGCTGCTCTTTATAGCAGCCTCACTAATTACCACAGCCCCACCCAACCATAGGTGGCCTCATTTTCTTCGATAATAATCTCTCAGTTGTTGTTGCCTATGCATCGCTCTCCGCATGTGTGGCTGTATCATTAACTCTTGTTCTGAATCCAAGGAGGAGCTAGATAATTGATCTCCTTCTGAGCTGTCTGCCACACTCTCCTCCTCCCTGTCACTCATGTCTTCTTCATCAGCAGATTCCACCGGGGGCAAAACAGGCCTGCAGCATGTGGATGTCTCCCCCACATCCACAGTCCTTGGGGCAGGAGCTGGGCCAGAGCTAACCACAACAGTCTTGTTGTAAACCTTTTGGTTAATGGGTCATAAACATTTCCATATATACATGTATTTGTGCTGTAGCTGTAATCTTACAAAGAGTGTTGTAGGACACACATCTGTCAAAAATGCTGCAAACATAGCCTTTGCCTCTGATCAGCATGGTTTTTCTTGGCTAAGTAAATGCATTAGTCTAGAACAGGCATGTCAAACTCCCGGCCCATTGGCCGGATACATCACACACTGCCCACATTGCCCACACTCACACCTGGCAAAGGGGAACAAAGTCCTGATATGTCACATGGCGCCTCTGTGATGATTTGACTTCGACACCCCTGCTTTAGAATGACAATTCTGGCTGTGAAAACTTTGCTGTCCTGACTTAGATTTCTCCTGAAGAAGATAAAATGAAAAAGGAACCCAGTCTCAAGGCTTTCATCTTTGAACGTGTCCAGATCCATACCACCTTCTTACAAACAGCTTGACAAATTTCATGATATATTCTGTGTAATAATCCTGTGGGGGGTAGACAACCCCAGATGGCTTTGGAGGCATATCCTGCAAGCTATTCATTAAGTAGATAGCCAATGAAAGAGCTGGATATAGTTTTTCATATTGCGATAGGTATCTGCCATGAATAAGCCCCCAGGTTCTCTGGGCTGGAGTCCACTCAACTGCCTTGAATATTTTACCATATTCTCCTGAATTATTAACCATATGTATCTGACTTAAGTGTGTGTGTATGTATGTGTGTGTGCTGAATCTCTGGCGTGATGACAGTATGAGGTCTTTGAAGGCAACTAATATTGTAGGTCTGAGTTCCAAGATGATGCAGTGTTGGTGATGTAGTGTTTGTGAAAGGAGGGAAAACAATTCCCAGCATGATTATATACTGCTCAAAAAAATAAAGGGAACACTCAAATAAGACATCCTAGATCCGAATGAATGAAATATATTCATTGAATACTTTGTTGAATGTGCACAACAGCATGTGAAATGGATTGTCAATCAGTATTGTTCCCCAAGTGGACAGTTTAATTTCACAGAAGTTTGATTTACTTGGAGTTATATTCTGTTGTTTAAGTGTTCCCTTCTTTTTTTTTGAGCAGTATATATTAACATATCTGAATATCTTTTCCAAACCTCTTACTGTTAGCCTGCAAAATGCTAATCTGAGACATATTCCTTAATAGTTTTTTTATTGGTAATAGTCCATTTTAAAAGGCAGAAGCTGTTGTTGACCATTTCAATATCTTCAGCGTCAGCTAAAGGTTGCTGGCTTGTGGTCATTCTCTTGTTCTTAATTATATTTAATCTTATTCCCATTTGTTACTGTGCTTCTTGACTTTCAGTATTAGAACATGCATTTGCATTTTTGGCACTCAGAACGGCATTGTTAAGATAGAGCAAGTTATGGGTGTTTCTTGCTTCAATTTTAAAATCAAGTTCATCTTCTTCCAGTTTGATATGTACATTCAGCATATCACCTGAATAAATAAAGATCCTTGTCTAATTTCTTTGCTGGCATTGAATTTGTTGTGGTTAGCTCTGGTCCAGCTCCTGCCCCAAGGAATGTGCAGGTGGATGTGGGGGAGACATCCACACGCCGCAGGCCTGTTTTGCTCCCAGTGGAATCTGCCGATGAAGCCTCCTCTGACCAAGGAAACATGAGTGACAGGGAAGAGGGGAGTTTGGCAGACAGCCCAGGAGGAGATCAATCATCTGTATCATCCTTGGATTCTGAACAAGAATTAATGACACATCCATGCATGTATAGAGTAATGCATAGGAGACAACAACTGAAGGATTATTACAAGAGAAAATGAGGCCACCTGTGGTTGGGTGGGGCTCCAGTAATTAGGTGTGCTGCTATAAATAGCAGTGTGTGGGTTTTGCCGTTGTGAAAGAGTATCTGATCGCAGTTTTTCAGGAGTCGTGTGTTGCTGTTTTCTGGACTTTGTTTGTTGATTTTTCACGCCTTTGAAACCAAAGCAGAGCAACGTATGTGTGTGTGTGTGTGTGTGTGTATCTCACTTCATTGGAAGAAGAAGAGGTGTGAAGTTTCTTCACAGCTGCTAGCTAAGTACTTAATGACTGCTTAAGGGAAATTGTACAGACTACCTGGTTGTTTTGGGACGAGTGCTCTTTGCAATACAAAAAGAGTGCTTAGTTTATTTTGAATTTTGTGATAAAGAACATTGTTTTGAATTTTCAAACGTGTGTGTGTCTGAAATTTATACCCTTGAATTTTCAGGAGACTCCTACCAGAGAGCCTGGCAGAATAGAATTAGACTGTTCTGCAGTGGTCTTTTGAGACTATGGCTTTCTGTCCTGTGGATATATAGATTTGTATCAAGACAATGAGATGTTCTGAGATTCTCATTTTGCTAAAAACATTGTACAACTCAATGTGAACAGCAAAATCAAAAGGTTTCTATAATCAATGAAGCACATATTGACTTTTGTGCGAATGTGTCATTCTTTGACTTTTTAAATTACCTAGCATTCATCCGCTATAAGGTGTCTTATTCTGTGACCTTTTCTAAAACCGTCTTGAATATCTGCAATCTTCTTTTCCATGTAAGATGCTAATCTGTCAATACTTTGCATACTTTGTTAAGTCGGTTATTTTGTTGGTTATTACCTATAAAGACCTACATGACTTAGGACCAGACTATCTATGGGACTGTCTCCTGCCGCATACCTCTCAGAGACCAATAAGATCGCACAGGGTTGGCCTTCTCCAGGTCCCGTAGACTAAGCAATGCAGGTTGGCGGGACCACAAAGGAGGGCTTTCTCTGCGGCTGCCCCGGCTCTATGGAATCAACTCCCCCATCCTCCGATGTCCGTACTTCTCCCACCCTACTGGCCTTCCGAAAGGCTGGGAAGACCTGGATTTGCCAGCAGGCATGTGGGCCTGTGTGATTATTAACTAACTGTCACAGCCAAATTGTGTTGAATGGTATGTATGTGTATATTTGATTGGTTTATTGTTTTGGGTTATTTTAATAATTGGGGTTTTTATTGGTTCAGTAATTAATATTTGACTTCTTTTTGTTCTTTGTATTTTTTTTTATATTGTTGAAAGCCGCCCTGGGTCTCATTGGAATTGGGTGGCATAGAAGTAGAATTAATAATTAATTAATTAATTAATTAATTAATTAATTATTAATCCTACTTCTATGCCACCCAATTCCAATGGGACCCAGGGCGGCTTTCAACAATATAAAAAAATATATAAAGAACAAAAAGAAATCAATCAATCAATCAATCAATCAATCAATCAATCAATCAATCGATCGATTGATTGATTTTATATCGATACGTAGGTTGACCTCTTACAATCTTTGGCTGCTGTATTGTTCTCCAGACCTACTGCCACATCTTGGATAAATATTTATTTTTCTTATGTCTTTGCCCTATTTCTATGTTATTCCATTAATTCCCATAGTTTTCTGATTTGATAATGAGCAAAGAACTGATTTAATACCAATTTAATATACTAGAGGTTCTTGTAAAAATGGAATATTTTTAAGTTGTCTTGGACATTGACACACCTATCTTACAGAATTTTGGAATATTCTTCCCAACCTTGTTTGTTCTTTTAATCAGTTACTATCTGCCTGTTGACTTGCTTTAGCATTTGAGGCTGAAACTCAAAGTTAAATCTGTTTTTCTGTGTCTGTTTCCATCTTCAAAATCTTTACAGATATCATTGTAACAGTACTCCTTGTCTCTTATAACAGCTCTCTGAAATTCTTCGTTAAGCTCCTTGGCTTTGGCTCCTGTTCTTGGCAATTTCCAGTTTGCTTTCTTCTGTTTCTTTGTTTTTGGCAGTCTCTTTGAAGATTCATTCTTATCTGCTTCTTTGATATCATTACACAGTTTTTCTGGTTGCCTATGAATGTTCAGGATTTCAAAACAATTCCTGCTGTTTTTCATGAAAGTGGTGTATGTATGTATTAAGGTGACCAGACGTCCCACTTTCCATGGGACAGTCCCGCTTTTCAATCATTTGTCCCATGTCCCACTGTGTTTCCAAAATGTCCTGATTTTTGAATGGAAGAGCGGGATGGCCAGCAGTGGGGGGAGCAGGAGGGGATGGGCATGTTTCAATTCTGCCTCCTCCTCCTCCTCTTTGTTGGCAGCGAGGTCTTTTTCCTGCCCCCACCCCTGCTCCAACCAAGCCATGCTGACCATGGCTTGGTTGGTCAAAGGCAGCGCTTGTGGGTGGGGTATGGTGCTCGGAGGCCACTGTATCAGCCAGCACCATGAGGAGCTGAGGGTTCGGACTCTTTTTACGCATTCCATCCTGAGGTTTTCCCACTTCCCTTTAATGAGTAAAGGGCATTTATTTTTCTTCTTTGGCTTTTGGGCTGTCTGCGTTTCCTCCCTCTCCCCCTCTATCAAGGCGGGGGGAGGGAAGGGGAGGGCCGGCTGATCTGAGGAGACCTGGCTCCTCTTTGACCTTTGCCCAACCTCGCCCCTCTCCCACCTCAGCCACGCCTGATCTTGAGAGTCTTGAAGCAGTTCCCCTTCATCGCCTGAAGCCCTACCTCTCTTCTCTTCCCCTGCCTGATGTACCACCGGAAATGGCCTGTTAGTTCTCCCGCAGGAGAACTGCATCCCTCTGTTTGCGCTCTGTTGCTCCATTTGGGTGGCTCCCTGGAGGGAAACTTTCAACAACGACCGATCCTTCGTAGTTTAGCTCACCCCCAACTTCGTTTTCAGTGAGGGAAGAAAACAGCGGGGGAGGGGGGAGCAGTGGGAGGATGAGGGTGATGGCCACCAATTTTGCTGAGGCTGAGGGCACGCACGGGGGTGGGTGGGCAGGTAGCTCAGGACGTTTCCAGCCACTGCCGACTATGCGTCTTTTGCAAGGAGGCAGAAGCCGAATCCGAAAAGTGGCATTTTCAGGGCTGGCAACCTCGCAGTAGCTAGAAGGGGAAGGACTGGAAAAGTTGCAGAAAGAGAAAAAAGAGAGGAAGGAAGAAAGAGAAAGAAAGAAAGAAAGAAAGAGGGAGGGAGGGAGAAATAAATAGAGAGAAAGGGAGGAGAGAGAGAAAGAAATAGAAAGGGAGAGAGAGCAAAAGAGAGAGAAATAGAAAGAGAAGGAAAGAGAGTGAGAGGGAGGGAGGGAAGGAGGGAGAGAGAGAGAAAAAAAGAAAAAGGGAGGAAGGAAGAGAGAGAGAAAGAGAGAGAGAAAAAAGGAGAGGAAGGAAGGGAGAGAAAGAGTGAGAGGGAAGGAAGGAGAGCGAGAGAAGAAAGGAAGGAAGAGCGAAAGAGTGAGAGAGAAAAAGAGAGGGGGGAAGGAAGAGAGAGAAAGAAAGAGGGACAGAGAGAAAGAAAGAGGAAGGAAGAGAAAGAGGGAGGGAGAGAGAGAGAGAGAGAAAGAGAGAGAAAAAGAAAGAGATTTTTTTTTTGCTCCATATAGACCAAATTTTTAATCAAGAACCTCCCTTCCCCGTCAATGGTGTCCCTCTTTACCAGTGTTAAAATCTGGTCACTTTAGTATGTATGTATGTATGTATGTATGTATGTATGTATGTATGTATGTATGTATGTATATCACCTCATGGAAACTGATTGGCTTTGTTTTGCAATTTCAGCTTGACTAGAACTTGTAATTGTTCCACAATCTGTTCTAGCCACATCTTCACTGTTACAACTGAGCTCTTCTACTCCTTACACCAATAATATAGTCAATTTGCATTTGTGTATTCCATCTGGTGATACCTATGTATATAGATATTGCTTTGATTGTTTGCAGACAGTGTGAGTAATGAAAACAACCATGAATTGCCAGTTATTCTACTTCTTTATCCTTTCCTCGGCCACAGAATCCAATTCTACTTTCTTCCTTTTCCTTACTATATCCAACTTTGGCATTTCTGTCTCCAGCCATTACATGCACATCTTGTTTGCATGCGCTGTCAATTTCAGGTTGAACCTGTCTATAAAGCTCATCAACTTCATCTTCCTTTAGAACAGTAGTTGGATAACTCTTCTTAACGGGTTGCCCTGTAAGTCCAATTGATATTATTTGGTCATTGCTTGCAATGTGTTGTGGTTAGCTCTGGCCCAGCTCCTGCCCCAAGGACTGTGGATGTGGGGGAGACATCCACATGCTGCAGGCCTGTTTTGCCCTCGGTGGAATCTGCTGATGAAGGCTCCTCTGACCAAGAAGACATGAGTGACAGGGAGGAGGAGAGTGTGGCAGACAGCTCAGAAGGAGATCAATTATCTAGCTCCTCCTTGGATTCAGAACAAGAGTTAATGATACAGCCACGCATGCGGAGAGCGATGCATAGGCAACAACAACTGAGAGATTATTATCAAAGAAAATGAGGCCACCTGTGGTTGGGTGGGGCTGTGGTAATTAGTGAGGCTGCTATAAATAGCAGCCTGTGGGTTTGGCCATTGTGGAGGATTATCTGATCATTGTGTTTCATGACTGCTTTACTGACTTTGACCTTTTGTGTGCTGATTTTTCCCTGCTTTGAAACTAAACCAGAACAAAGTGTGTTTCACTTTGTGAAAGAAGAAGGACTGTGAATTGCCTCACAGCTGCAAGCTAAGTATCACAGAACTGATAAGGGATTTGTACAAATTACCAGTTTGTTTGGAGACGAGTGCTCTTGGCTATACCAGAAGAGGGCTTGGTTTAAGTGAATTTTCATTATAAAGAACATTGTTTTGAATTTTCAAACGTGTGTGTGTCTGAAATTTGTACCTGTGAATTTTTGGGAGGAGTGTACCAGAGAGCCCGACAGAACACAATATAGCAGGCAATTTATTTATTTATTTTATTTATTACTTAGATTTGTATGCCGCCCCTCTCCGAAGACTCGGAGTGTTGTATCACTAATGAATATGGAAGCAATCTCATTCTTTCTTTGAGTCTTGAGTAACAGGACAATCTGACTGAAAGTACACAATTCCTGTTCATTTTTTTGGCTGATGCTTAAAAAGTCAATATGTAGTCAATTCATTTCATCCTTTATTTGTTGAGCTTTTCCACATTCATGTTTCTTATATTCCCATTGTAATCCTGCCTTTGCATGGTAAGTTCTTCACATTTTTCTCTGTAGAATGTTGAGTGCCATTCAACCCGAGGAGTTTGTTATCCAGCACTACATGGCCAATAGTCAATCACATTACCTTTATTGCTTTGTTTTCCCACCACTGCCACCACTATGCATCTGATCAGAAGAATACTGACAGTATATGCAAAAAACGTTTTCTCCCAATAGGGTTACTCAAGTTATGAAGGTCATTGTAGTTTATTTATTTATTTTATTTATTTATTGGATTTGTATGCTGCCCCTCTCCGTAGACTCGTTGCCCTGTTAAATCAAGTACTGTAGATACCATTTTTAGCAGCATCAATATAGAAAGATGCTGGAGACAGATGATCACTTTAGAGAACAGCAAAGACTTTATTTCATTCTGCACAAGTATTGCATTTAGCAAGAAAATCACAGAGGCGAAACAGTTAAAATCATTGACAATACAATGCCAAATGATGGATTATGCCTTTACCCTTGAAAAATGGCATCTAGTTCTTAGAATTGTTAAGGTTTATGTGATTAACAATTTGCAAAATTAAGAAATGTTCCAAGGGATGTCCCATTCTAACCACTGAGCCCTGGTGGCACAGTAGTTAGAATGTAGCATTGCAGACTGACTCTGCCCACAGCTTGGAATTCAATATGGACTGTCTGAAGGTTGATTCAGCCTTCCATCTTTCCGAGGTCAGTAAAATGAGGATCCAGCTTGTTGAGGACTGTATGCTGACTCTGTAAACCACTTAGAGAGGGCTGTAAAGCACTATAAAATAGTATATAAATGTAATTGAAGAGGCGAGGCACAAAAACAGTTCAGCACCTTTATTGAACTTAAGCTGTAACTAATATGGACTGCCGGCAGATGTCAGGGAAGCTGCTTTTAAGGGCTTCCCTGCAGCTTCCTAGCCACCGATAGGGGTTTAAATCTCCCGCCACTGGATTAGCCAATCAGCGGTAGCCGTAAATTCTCGCTCCTTACATCCATACATAACAGTAAGTGCTACTGCTATTGTGTGCTTTGTCAGGAAGACTAGTGATCAAATTTTGCAACAACACTTTGATACTAGATTGATAATAAAAATGTAATTGAACTTCAGAGAATTCCAATTAGAATGCTATATATGAGAAGAATACTTTTTGCAGCAAATATAAGTAGAAAAGTATTACACTTAGATGAGATAGTTGGAAGGGGTGATTTTTACTTTTAAACAGCAGAACACAGACTGAATTCTATGGAGAAACCAAGAGTGAAAATGACAGTTATTGCTAACCAAATGCCACAACAGACACAAGTTACTGATGATGATTTCATATAGGGCACTATGTATATTGACTTTTCTAAAATGGTAGAATATAGAATTATAACCAGCTGTATATTAATGTGGAATATTATGAAATAAACGCTCCTCAAAAAAGAAGAAAAGAAGAAAAAGTTTTAAAAATATGTTTTTTGTTTTTAGGAAATGCATATTAGAAAAAAGCTATAAAATATTTGAGTAAAAAAAGGGTAACATTTATTTCAGCTAGAATAAAAAAACCCAAATGGAGTAGTATTGTATATAAATCCCCAACTCTATGCAAAATTTGCATTGACTGATGTGATGATTGTAGCAAAGATCTTGGGGTTGAAATTAACTTACTGGGGGTTACGTCTTTGGATATTGGGGATTTATGCTCCAAATTAAGTAAAAAGTAAAAAAAGCAATTTATAAAAGACCTATGGTTAAAATATTGGACTTTATGTTTGAAAATTGGTATATCCTGGGAGGTGGAAGGAGTGATTGTTCCAGAAAAAAAATAGAACTTCTAAGAAAAAATGTTTAAAATACACAAGGTAAATTACCAAAAAACTCTTTCAATGATAATTTGGAATGTTGATGCATGGAGAAAAAAAATATATTTTCAAAAGAAAATGTTTATTTTTCTGAAATCTTGTTCAAGATAGATATGGTTTGGTTTCTAAGATTTTGGCTATTAATGTTCCTAAAATGGAGACATTACCAACAAATGGAGACATTTCTCAGATCACAGTCCAGTGAGTTTAAGTTTTAAAAGGGGGAAAAAAATTCTCTTTTAGGTGGCAATTGAATATTGCTATAAAAGGAAATTTAGTGAAGGATTGCAAAAAGAAGTTATAATATTTTTAAAGAACAATCTTAATAAAAGTTAGAATGGTTTTGAATGCTAGGAAAGCTTTTGTAAGACGATAATTTGTACAATAGTAAATTTGAAAAGAAAAGGCAAGAGAAAGTACAAATGATTTTAAATGAGATAAAAAATGGAAGAATTTCAAACTTCCCCAAAGGCAATTACCTACATTAATATTGAGAGAGATGGAAATAAACATGAATTATGCACCACATATTTTTGAATTTGCAAATAAATTGTGGAAATGGTTGGCATGTAAATTGTGGAGGGGGGGGAAGTGATATTATAATTAAAAGAAGAAAATATTGAAATAATGTAAAAATGCAAAAAAGTTTTATCAGTATTCTGTTTTATATAAAGGTTAAGAAATGATTTTAGAAAAATTGATGAATATTGAATAAATAAACAGAATTTACCAAAGATTACAGAGAATCATAGGGAAATTTTGAATGGATCTATAACGTGAAGCTATTGAAAAGAATCAATAAAAAACGTTTTATATATTAAAAAATGAAAATAATAAAATAGGAAAGGCATTTGGTCTGAAGAGGCTGTCAGCTTCTTATTATAAATGTTTTGAGAATGAGCTTTTACAAACATTACAACAAACAGTGAATATTATTTTACAGAATGGAAAGATTCCTGATCACTGAAAAGAAACTAATATAGTTTTAATAGCTAAAGAGACTCAAGACATAACTTTAAGAAGAAATTATCATCTAATATCATTATTGAATAATGACTATAAATAATTTAGAATAATATTGACTTTGATTTTATGAATATCAATGCAAGCTTTTACCTAAAAGACTATTAAAAGTTAATATTAGAAATGCTCTTCATATTCTAGAGTATTTCAAGTAACAAAATGAAAAACAGCATGCTGCAATCATACTGTTGGATGTAGATAAGGCCTTTGACAATTTCAGTTGGATAGTCTTGTTTGGATTCCTAGAATTTATGAGTCTATGGTAGGAGATAATTTTATTAAAGAGTACAATTCATTTATAGTTCACAGAAAGCACAAATAATTATTAGTGAAGAATTAATAAAACCTGTTAGTGAGGTTCATAAAGGAACAAGGCACGGTTGCTCACTGTCTCCATTAAAGAAAAGATTGCAACTACATTTATTGGACACTGGAAAGCTGTCATGGACTTTTTATGTAAAAATGAAACAATGAATTTGTGATTTATGATTTTGATGATTAGACAGGATAGATTATAAAAAGAGCCATGATGTAACTTTAAAGAGAGAGGTTAAAAGATAATTGTATTTATAACCGCTGGGAAGAATAATAAGCCACTTCTTTACATCGTTATATCTTTTTTTAATATCTGCCTTTTTATTGTCTTTCTTATTGCATTTTTCTTTGTTATTTTTTCTGTTTTGTTTTCTTTGTTATAATTTATTTGTATTAGTTACTACTAGTACTTTTTAAACTTTCAGTAAAAGATATATATATATATATTTAAAAGATGAAGAAAATAAATGCATAGGATAGCATTTCTCAACTAAATTCGGTATTACTTTAGGGTTTTGTGAGAGATTGAGCTTAGAAAATAAACCATTATTTGTTTCTTTTGTAATGTTATGCAGTCTTAGATAGAAATTTTTGCATGTTTTTTGTATGTTCATGCAATCTTAGATAGAAATTTTTACACAATTGCCACAGTTTCCTGAGACCTAAAATTTATTTCAAGTGTTCTACCAAGGTAAAAACAGGTTGAGAAAGGCTGATATAGAATATTTATAGTTCTGATCATAGATAAGTAATTGATAAAGACAGATAGGATAAAAATATTTGGGTAGTGTACTATAAGAGACAGAGATAGAACTAAAAGCTACCAGGCATTATCCAAGCCGAAGATCAAATGGCCAGCACTAACTGCTACTCTCTGCTGAAAACTATCACCTGCTACTAGCACTGATGAAATAAGATTACTGATACCTATCATAATTCTACATATGGGCTCTATCACATCTGAAGTTTGGCTTTATCTTAACATAGAGCTTTAAGATATTAGTTCCTGTCTGACTTATTGAATAAAGATAGGACTTTTTATATCAGACACAAACTTTAATCTTCATTCTGACTAATGTTTCTTATTTTACTGGCTATCATTGTTACACATGGAATATTGATTTTAATGGTGTCTATGGAGATTCTTAGTCATCCTGGCCATGATTGTCCCAAAGGTGCTTTTTCAAGAGGCCAATTTTTATTTATTTTATTTGTCAAGTACATATTGGTAGTATACAAAGAAATAACAATGTTTATATACATGATATTGGTACTAATAATAGAGAAACATTAGGACAGGGATGGAAGGCACCCTGGTGCACTTATGCATGCCCCTTACTGACCTCTTAGGAATCGGGTGAGGTCAACAGTGGACAGTCTAAGGGTAAAGTTATGGGGGGGTTTGGTGATGATACTACAGAGTCAGGAAATGAGTTCCATGCATTAACTACTCAGTAGCTAAAGTCATAGTTCCTACAGTCGAGTTTGGAGCAGTTTACTTTGAGTTTAAATCGTTGTGTGCCCATGTATTGTTGTGGTTGAAGCTGAAGTAGTCATTGACAGGAAGGATGTTGTAGTAGATGATTTTAGGGGCTATGCTTAGGTCATGTTTAATGCGACGTAGTTCTAAGCTTTCTAAGCCTAGGATTTCAAGTCTGGTTGCAGAGGGTATTCTGTTGCATGTAGAGGAGTGGAGGGCTCTTTCTGGATGCGGTGTGGATTCCAAACAGATGAGCTGTATTTGAGGATTGGTGTGGCGAAAGTTTTGTATGCTCTGGTTAGTAGTATGATATTATCAGAGAAGAAGCTATGTACGGTTAAGTTAACAACTTTTGAAGCCTTTTTGGTGATGTTGTTGCAGTGGGCTTGGCACTTAGGTCATTTGTTATGAGTATTCCAAGGTCTTTTATGGAGTGAGGGCTGTCTGCAAGGTCTTATTTATTTAGCTTGTATTTGGTGTTCTAGGTTTTTTTGCCAATGCGTAGGACAGAGCATTTTTTGGTTGAGATTTGGAGTTGCCAGATGTTTGACCATTCATACACAAAGTCAAGGACTTTTTGGAGGGTAACTGTGTTATCTGCGGTATTGAAAAGTTTTACATCATCCATGAAGAGAACAATTGCTTGCAATGTGATTGCAAATGTCATTTATATAGAGTGTGAAGAGTGTTGGTCCTAGTACGCTGCCTTGGCTTCTCATCTCATTGGGATTTTAATGCTGATTTTTTATGTTATTGCTTTATATGCAGCAATAATGTTACTTTGAAACTTTTGTTCAAAGAGATACAGCTTGTACATTTCTTTTTCAATATACAATATATATATATATATATATATATATATATATATATATATATATATATATATATATATATATATATATATATGTGTGTGTGTGTGTGTATATATATGAGATGGGAAGGAGTAAAATTACCTACCAGTCTGGTAAGTTTCTATTGGAATGAAAAGAAAAACAAAATTCCATGATATGGCTCCCATGACTTCTGCAAAGTTTTTTGATACTTGCATTTTTTTTACATAGGAAAAAAATCTCTAGAAAAGATGGGACTTTGGAAATGTTAATATCAACATTTGTGTTAGCTTCAAACCCTGACATAGCAGGGAATAGAGGCTATCTGACAGTGATGTTGTTTCCTAAGCAGAACATAAAATTCTGAAACTGTTGGCAATGCAGGTAGTCCTCCACTTACAACACAGTTCATTTAATGACCATTCAAAATTACGGCACTGAAAAAAGTGACTTATGACCATTTTTTACACTTACAGTATCACCTTTGCAGCATCCCCATGCTCAAAATTTGGGTTTCTTGGCAATTGGTTCATATTTATGACAGGAGGCAGTACCCCAGGGTCATGTGATCAGCTTTTATGACCTTGTGACAAGCAGAGTCAATGAGGAAGCCATATTCACTTATTAACTTATTATTATTATTTATTAGATTTGTATGCCGCCCCTCTCCGAAGACTCAGGAGGTTCACAACAATAGTAAAAACAATGTCAAAGAACAAATCTAAAAAGAAACCCGGGGTGGCGCAGCAGGTAGAGTGCTGTACTGCAGGCCACGGAAGCTGACTGTAGATCTGAAGGTCAGCGGTTCAAATCTCATCACCGGCTCAAGGTTGACTCAGCCTTCCATCCTTCCGAGGTGGGTAAAATGAGGACCCGGATTGTGGGGGCAATACGCTGGCTCTGTTAAAAAAGTGCTATTGCTAACATGTTGTAAGCCGCCCTGAGTCTAAGGAGAAGGGGGGCCTAAAAATTAAATAAATAAATAAATAAATAAATAAAACCCCTCATTTAAAACCAAACAACACATACATACCAATCATAAAATATAAAAGCCTAGGAAGGAGTCTCAATTCCCCCATGCCTGGCGCTATAGGTGGGTCTTGAGTAATTTATGAAAGACAAGGAGGGTAGGAGCAGTTCTGATCTCCAGGGGGAGTTGATTCCAGAGGGCTGGGGCTGCCACAGAGAAGGCTCTTCCCCTGGGGCCCGCCAAACGACATTGTTTTGTCGACGGGACCCAGAGAAGGCCAACTCTGTGGGACCTTATCGGCCGCTGGGATTCGTGCAGTAGCAGGCGGTTCCAGAGATACTCTGGTCCAGTGCCATGTAGGGCTTTAAAGGTCATAACCAACACTTTGAATTGTGACTGGAAATTGATCGGCAGCCAATGCAGGCCACGGAGTGTTGTAGAAACGTGGGTGAATCTGGGAAGCCCCACAATGGCTCTCGCGGCCGCATTCTGCACGATCTGAAGTTTCCGAACACTTTTCAAAGGTCGTCCCATGTAGAGAGCATTACAGTAATCGAACCTCGAGGTGATGAGGGCATGAGTGACTGTGAGCAATGACTCCCTGTCCAAATAGGGCCACAACTGGTGCACCAGGCGAACCTGGGCAACTAACTAAATTAGTTACTTAGTTACTAAGTTAGTAACTCAGTTACTAACTTAGTAACTGCCATGATCTTGACAGCTGTGGCAAGAAAGGTTGTAAACAAATGTGTCATTTGCTGGCAACATAAATTTTGGGCTCAATTTTGGTCATATGTCAAGGATTACCTGTAGAGCATTCTTGGGAGTAAGGCAGTTAATAAATGGTGTAATGTTTTATTGTTTCCCCTTCCTCTTGTCTGTGAAATTCTACAAGTGTTGGGCTGCATCCTGAAATGGTTCTGAGAGTGGGGTTCATTTATCCCTAGTTTTCTTGACATTCCAGGACTTGAGGGGAGGGCGGATGTGCTAATATTCTATGTGAAGAAGAAACTACAGTTTCTTAGCTACAACACACATAAGAATCACCAGCCAAGAAAGTGACATCTGGTTGTTAATATGCAATAAAACAGCCATTGTAAATTTCATTAAAATTGAGTTATGACAAAAGTTTGCCAACAGTATAGACAAGACACAGCCAAAATCTACAACTTGGAGGGAAGACATGGTCTATTTTCAGTATCTTGGCTACCAAAGCTTATTGCAGTCTACAGGCTTATGACTTAAGAGAATATGGGAAGCATCTTCAGAAGGCAGTCTACAGACACTGAAGCTAATCTGTTTTACTTATGAATCTGTTTCCGAGATGATGAAATAATGACAAAATGTATGGTGTTATATTAGAATCAAAACGTGCCATTTCATATTTACATCAGATGTCCGCTACAAGTATCTAAATCACATGGTTTGTGGGTTATATTGCAAAGCATATTTTATTACCTGCCTACCCTATACTGTATCCCTATATCTTGACATGTATGTGAACCTGGCTGATAGAATCAAAGAGTTGGAAGGGGCAGTTTAGCCCATCATCCAACCTTTTTCTCTGCACGAGCCCAAATTAAAGCATCTTGGACATGACTGTCTACCTTCCATTCAAACACACCCAATCCCAACCTTTTGGGGTAATTGGTTCCACTGTTGAAATGCTTTTATTGTTAAGCCTTTTTTTTAGTAGCATATAGCCTTCCAGTAACTTAAAACCATTATCTAATGTCCTACACTCTTGGAACAAGAAGAAAAGATCTCAACCTACTTTATAACATCCTTTCAGGTATTTAGAGTTCTATTATATCCCCTTTTATCCATCTTATCTCAGGGCTAAACTTACTCAGCTCTTTCAATCCCACTTCAAAGGACTTTTCTACTCCCACTATCATCTTTATTGCCCTTCTCTGAACCTGTTTCAAGCTTTCTTAAGAAATGGACATAGTATGTAAGGTGCAATCTGACCAAAGAAGAACAAAGTGGATCCATTATTTCTCATGATTTGGAAATGAAAGTTCTGTTGGCGCAACCTTAAAACTACATTTGTTGCCACATCTAGCTTATATTCAATTTGTAAATAATGGCTATTTCAAAATTATTTATTTGTGGCACTACTTTTATCAAACCATCTTGCCTCCATCCTTTACCTATGAATCTGATTTTTGTTTCTAAATAAAGAACGTTGCAGTTTTAAATTTCATTCTGTTTCCTTTGGTCATTTATTCAATATATCAACATTTTGTGCTTCTGACTTCTTGGTCATTAGCTATCCCAATCAGTTTTTGTTGTGGTTAGCTCTGTCCCAGCTCCTGCCCCAAGGAATGTGCAGGTGGATGTGGGGGAGACGTCCACATGCCGCAGGCCTGTTTTGCTCCCGATGGAATCTGCCGATGAAGCCTCCTCTGACCAAGGAAGCATGAGTGACAGGGAAGAGGGGAGTTTGGCAGGCTGCCCAGGAGGAGATCAATCATCTGTATCATCCTTGGATTCTGAACAAGAATTAATGATACATCCACACGTTCATAGAATGATGCATAGGAGACAACAACTGAAGGATTATTACAAGAGAAAATGAGGCCACCTGTGGTTGGGTGGGGCTCCAGTAATTAGGGCTGCTGCTATATATAGCAGCGTGTGGGTTTGGCCGTTGTGAAAGAGTATCTGATCGCAGTTCTTCAGGAATCGTGTGTTGCTGTTTTCTGGACTTTGTTGATTTTTCACACCTTTGAAACCAAAGCAGAGGAAGGTGTGTGTGTGTCTCACTTCGTTGGAAGAAGAAGGGGTGTGAAGTTTCTTCACAGCTGCTAGCTAAGTACTTAATGACTGCTTAAGGGAAATTGTACAGACTAGCCAGTTGTTTTGGGATGAGTGCTCTTTGCAATACAAAAAGAGTGCTTAGTTTATTTTGAATTTTGTGATAAAGAACATTGTTTTGAATTTTCAAACGTGTGTGTGTCTGAAATTTGTACCCTTGAATTTTCGGGAGGCTCCTACCAGAGAGTCCAGCAGAACACGTTTTGTATCAATTGCAGATGTGCTAAACTCATACTTCACAATCCAATGGGTTAGTCAATATATTCAATTCCTCATAGTAATGAATCACCAATTACTAGGGCTTTTCCCTTAGTTTCCTTACAGCCAAGAGAGACAGTCAAAATTTTTCTCTACTGGTTCTGTGGGTGTGGCTTGGTGGGTGTGGCAGGGCAAGGATATTGCAAAATCTCCATTCCCACCCCACTCTGGGGCCAGCCAGAGGTGGTATTTATTGATTCTCCAAACTACTCAAAATTTCTACTACCGATTCTCCAGAACTTGTCAGAACCTGCTGAATTTCACCCCTACTTACAGTCATATTGGGACCACCCACTCTCTTATTCTTTAATGTCCCTTTTCTTTCCCATGAATACTCAGGACCCATTTTATCCACAACAACATTAACACTTTTTCTGAGTTTGAAAAATGATACTGATTGGTACTTTCATCCACTGTGCTTTTTCCACTGCTTGTTTTTGGAATTTTTTCCCCATTGTCTTTTTCTATTGTAGAACCTTGGGAGGGGGTGTCCATTTATCATCTGTCTGTCTGTCTGTCTGTCTGTCTGTCTGTCTGTCTGTCTGTCTGTCTATATCTATCTATCTATCTATCTATCTATCTATCTATCATCATCTATCTATCTATCTATCTATCATCTATCTATCTATCTATCTATCTATTATCTATCTATCTATCTATCTATCTATCTATCTATCTATCTATCTATCTATCATCGTCTGTCTGTCTGTCTGTCTGTCTGTCTGTCTGTCTATCTATCTATCTATCTATCCATCCATCCATCCATCCATCCATCCATCCATCCATCCATCCATCCATCCATCCACCCATCCATCTATTTATCATCATCATTGATTTTTTTCATTTTAAAGAATCACATTTATAAAGCCTTTATTTCTTATTCTTCTTTCTTTCTCAAGATCCCACTATACTTGAGTAAAAAAATTTGATTTAGATAAAAAGATCCTTACTCCTTTGTTGTATTTCCAAAAACCCTGTTAGTTAATTCATTGTTCTCTCATTCAAATATCCGCGAGAACCCCACCCCCCATAGCTGTAATTTTTTCTTATAATCATTAATATTTCTAACCCTCCAAGCTCCCTGATTTCAAGATGTATGGTTTTTCAAAAGGATAATTTTTCCCCATACTTTTCAGTAAAAGCAAAAGTTTCTGGGGGTGGAAGGAAGGCAATTGAAGTTTCTCCAAAATGGGATATCAAAATGTTTGCTCAGTCAGATAATAACGATCACAAACTATCACTTTCATTGGTTGAAAGTTGACTTTGCATGTCAGATTTTGGACATAATTCTTGGTTGGCTTTGCATGTCAGATTTTATACATCATCATACTCAGAATTGCTTCAGATCCAACATGAGTATGATGTATTGTTCATTTCTCAAGGATAGAAACAGTAACATCCTTAGCTATCCCCACTTGACCTGGAAGGCAATCTCTGCCTTTTTGTGCTAAACATCAAAAATAATGTTTTCTGACTTGTATTGGTCTAGCTTAGTAGTACAGGTTTCCAGATTCTCTACGGGCTCCAATAGAAAACAACGGATTCTCAATAATGAGCTATATGGGTTTTAATGCTCAGATTAGCATTAAAGATACCTTCAGACATGTCTTATTTTCTAATTAATTCACTGCTAATTTCTTCCATGGCTTAAACAGAACATTAGCTTAAACATGCTTAAATGTGGCTTAAACATAGCATTAAGCCATTTCTGTGGCCAAAATAGAGGAAGAAATTGAATTCTGGAAAAGTGACTAGGATTGCCTATGACTATTTTGATGAAAAATACTTTCCTACAAAATGATCCTGAATCAGCAGAAAATGTGACAAGTGGTGCAATATTAATATTTGCATGCTTTATTTTCTCTCCCACTGCTGTTCCCAATGTTATTTTCCTTTGAAAAATGAAATCAGGTAATATTTGGTTCATTAATTCTTAATTTTGTGCTATTCTTGATTAAATCTATCAATTATTCAGTCTCTCCCAATATGTAAGTAAGAACTAGCCAGGGATTGTGGAAACATCATAGTGAGTTTGACTCTTTTTCTGTTTTGCATTAGGCATTGCCTTACAGCCTTTCTGGTTGTACTGATTGTTAAATCCAAGGAGTACACTATAACAATTAGCCTACAGTTCTTCATCTTGGAGTTATTGTCAACGGTTGTATTCAGAAAACTGGCAGGAAGTAAGGATTAGAATAAGAAGGGATAGCTAGTAAAAAGGATTGTACATGCAGCTTTTTGGTCATGTTATCTTAATATTTTGGAAACAATTCCAAGGTGTCTGAGTAAGTTTAAATTTATTTATTTGTTTATTTATTTATTTTGTCAAGCATATGTTAGATTACAGAAAAAGTATAAACATGATTGTGAATAAAATGTATAAGCATGATTATGAATACATGGGGACATTAAGACAGGAATGGTAGACACATTGGTGCGCTTATGTAGCCCCCTTACAGACCTCTTAGGAATGGGGTGAGGTCAATAGTAGACAGTCTAAGATTAAAGTTTTGGGGGTTGGGGAAGAAACCACAGTTAGGTAATGAATTCCAGACATTGACCACTCTGTTGCTGAAGTCGTATTTTCTGCAGTTGAGTTTGGAGTGGTTTACGTTAAGTTTGTATCTATTGTGTGCTCCTGTTGAAACTGAAGTTGTCATTGACAGGTGGGAAATTTTATGAACTACGCTTAGGTCATACCGAAGGTGGCATAGTTCTAAGTTGTCTAAGCCCAGAATTTCAAGTCTGGTGGCAAAAGGTATTCTGTTATGACCAGACTCTTCTCATGAAATATCTCTGGACATTCTCAATTGTATTAATGTCTGATATGTAGGGTGGGTTCCAGACAGATGAGCTCTATTCGAGACTTGGTATAGCACAGTTATGGTGTATCTATGGCCCAAGTGCCACAGGTGGCATGTGGCACTGTATCTGAGGGCACACAAGGAGTTGCATTCGTGCACTGTTCAGTTGATTTTTGGCCTTTTTTTCCCATCTGTTTTCACTCTCCCTAGGCTTCAGAAAAGCCTCCTGAACCCTGGCAAAAAACGGCCCAACAGGCCAACCGGAAATTCAGAAATGGAGACTTTCCTGAATCCTGGGGATAGCAAAAAATGGGCCAACTGGAAGTTTGCTTCCAAACTTCCAGTTGGGTGGTTTTTCACCATTCCTAGGTTTCAGGAGGTTTTCCTGAACCCAGCGGGGAGGGGGGCAAAAATATTTTAATGGGTGTAGCGGAAGTCTGGAAGCTTCAGTGAAGCCTGTGTACATGCGCTGGGGAGGGAGCATAGAGGGGGTTGTGTGCATGTGCTGGGGGATGGTATTGCATCATGAGTGTGGGCACAGACACGCTATCTCGCATGTGTGCTCCCTTTTGGCACCTGAGCCAAAAAAGGTTTGCCATCACTGCTCTAGCAAATGTTTTATATGCCCTATGTAAATGTACAGTATGTAAATAAGTTATGTGAATAGTGTATGCAAATCTACCTCGTTTACATAACGGCCGTGGATTGGTTGAACTGCGGCTGGGAAATTTGAGCGGCTGTCAAAGCCACGCCTACAAGGAAAAATACTTTTAAAAAGGCAACCCAAGCCGCGTGCTTTGTCTTTTGCCACAAACTTAAACCATATACCTTGTTGTTTGTTTTATTACACACGAGCCAATTCCTAATAAAGAAGAATCAGGCAACCACTGTCTTGCAAGTTTTTCCAGACATAACATCTAGAGAAGAAGCTATTCATGATTAGGTTAACTACTCTTAATGCCTTTTTGGCAATGTTGTGACATTGGGCTATGGCACTAGTTTTCGGAGAGGGGCGGCATACAAATCCAAATAATAAATAAATAAATAAATCTGAGATGAGTACTCCAAGGTCCTTAACAGGACTGTCTACAGGGTTGTGACCATCTAGCTTGTATTTTATGTTCTGATTTTTTTCCCAATGTGTAAGACAAATCATTTGTTGGTTGAAATTTGCAAAACAAATTTGCCACTTGTTTGTTCATTCTGATACATAGTCAAGGTCTTTTTAAAGGGTAGCAAGTTACAACATTGTTGGTGGTATGAATAATTTTACATCATCAGTGAAGAGAATGCAGTTGCTTTTAATAAGATCGCAAAGGTCATTTATATAAAGTATAAAAAGTGTTGGCCCTAAAACACTGCCTTAGGGAACATCGCTGTTAAAAGGTACAGGATTTGATAGGGTGCTCCCTATTTTGATCATGTTGCCTGTTTGATAGGAACTGTTATCGATTTATGCAGGGTCCAGAAATGCCACAAGAATTTAGTTTTAGAAGTAGTTTGACGTGTACCACTGAATCAAAGGCTTTACAGAAGTCTATGTAAATGAAATTTGAAATAAAGTGAAATTTGGTAATTTCATTCTTTCCCCACTTTTCATCTTTAGTTCTGTCTTTGCCAAACAACCCCCACCCTCTTCTTCTATCTCTGTGCTTCTATCCCAGACACAGCAATCTTTGTAGGAGAACAAATTCCATAATTTGAGAAAGGAATAAGGTTGGCCAAGTTTCATGAATTCAAAGATTTTAAGCTATTTTGATTTGAAGCATGAAGAAATGTGTCTTCGTGGTCCTGTTTGACAGACTTCTCCACCATAAGTGTAGGTGGCAAGTGGGAAGAGTGCAGTACTGCAGGCCACTAAAGCTGACTGTAGATCTGCAGGCCAGCGGTTCAAATCTCATCACTGGCTCAAGGTTGATTCAGGCTTCCATCCTTCCGAGGTGGGTAAAATGAGAACCCAGATTGTGGGGGCAATAGGTTGGCTCTGTTGTAAGCTGCTCTGAGTCTAAGGAGAAGGGTGGCATTAAATAAATAAATAAATAAATAAATAAATAAATAAATAAATAAATAAATAAATAAATAAATAAATAAATAAATAAATAAATAAATAAATAAATAAATAAATAAATAAATAAATAAATAAATTTCCTTTATTGTGATGAGTAAAATGTTTTTATGTGTACACTCACATACCACTTGTGCATACATACATTTAATGTGTCTGTTGTTCCCCATCACTGTGTGTGCGTGCTTGTGGCGCATGCATGCATGTGATATCTTATATCTTCGATGGTATGTATTTCTTGATAAGTCAGGATTGCATTTTTCATTTTGTTTCCATAGCACACCATTATTTCATATTTAATGTATGATCCACTGTTCTTAGGAGCACCAATATTGTTCTGTCAAACAAAAGGTGAGAGACAATCTCACCTCAAAGTGCTCAGAGCTTGTGAATAGCTCACAGCAAAAGAAAGCTGGAGATTGTATACAGGTGTGCTGCCCATCAGCTCAGTGGGGGGAGAGTGCACTGGAAGAGAGACAGGACTCTATAAAGGAAAATGAAGGTGAAATCTCTAGGTTCTGACTTATTTTTTGGAGCCAGTAAAATGTATGTGAAAATTTGATTCCCAGAGATAATAGGGTTAGGGCTAGGGTTTGGGTTAGGCATCCTTGAAGTCAGCCAAAAATTGACATCAGGCTTAGATTTGCAATGGGTCTCTAAGGAAGTGGTGGTGGGTGTAGCTTTTTGTCCAGATTTATTTCTATACCACAATAAAGTGCATTGAAAAATCCTATTCCCGGTGATAATTAAATTAGGGTTAGTGCTAGAGTTAAGCTTTTTTCAAATCACAGTCCTCTAGCACAGTGATTTTTAACCTTTTTTGAGCCACGGCACATTTTTTACATTTACAAAATCCTGGGGCACACCACCAACCAAAATGACACAAAATGACACTCTAACACAGTACATATTATACATATAGTTAATAATATAGTAGCTTCAACTACTCGCTGTGGCTACACAATGACAAGTGCGCGGCAGCCCGAGTGGGGACCTTCCTGGGTGTGGATGAGAGGCGGCCTGCTATTGGTTCATCGCTAGTGGTCAGGATGAATCCTAGAAGGAGATTGGTCAGTGAGCGTTCTCTGTGCCTCCACTCTTCCTGTCACTGATACCTGAAGGGATTGTGAGGGGAATGTTTATGTTCGGATGGAGGCGGCTGGTGGTGGGTAAGATAAATGGCCTCCAAGGGCCGTATCCGACACGCAGGCCATAGTTTGGGGACCCATGTTTAATTTCCCCACGGCACACCTGACCATGTCTCACAGCACACTGGTTGAAAAACACTGCTCTAGCAACACCAATCTCTTGCCTTTTCCAATGATGGGGCTCTATCAGTGATGTAATACCTTAAAGGTATCAGTAGCCTTACCAGAATAAATGGATTTCCCCCTTCAAACTAGCACCATTCTAGCATAATTTTAAGAAATATGTATATTTAGGAACAGTGCAACCCTCATTACTTGTAGTAAGCTCTATGGAAGTGTAATTGCAGTTGTGTTTGAGGTGTTCCTAGTTAGAAATCTGTGATCATGAGCCATTTGTCTCAGTTTAGTCTCTTTGCTAGCATTGGCTCTTGTGCTTTGTTCATACCAACAATCTTCTCAACCTTACATCTGATGCCAGGAGGGCTTCTAGGCTTCTGGAAAAAAAAGAGGGCAGCAGAGCTCTACAATTCTGTTTGAGAAAGAAGAGGGGGGATATTCCAGTGTAACCGTATAATGAAATGCATATTTATTGCATTCTTTCTTGCATTCTTGGGACTTAACTGTTGCACTCAATCACAGAAGGTTCTGCCTCCTGCCTCTTTGTAGCTATTGTTGCCTAGTGTTTCTCCATATTCTAAACCAGGAGTGTCAAACTGGGCGGCCTGCAGACCAGATGCATCACATGCAGGCCACGCCCACCCCAGCTCTGCAACGGGCGGGGGGAATGTCATGAAACATCACATGATGGCAATGTGACTCTGTGAGTTTGACTCCCGTGTGCTAAACTATACTGATTTGATGTTTTATGTTTGATTTTAATATTTGCATGCTGCCAAAAGGCGCTCCTAGGGGAGATGGAGAGCTACATGAAACAAATAAATTAATAAGCTAATTTCTGTATTTTGGTTTCTTTTTTTAAAAAATGGTGGATCCCAAATAGAACTAACCAATCCAAACATTTGAATGGAAGCCATTTTGACTTAGAGCATGGGTATCAAACCTTTTGGCTGCCTGGGCCACAGCGAGTGAAGAAGAATTGTCTTGGGCTGCATATGTATTATATAACATACGGTAGTTGATGTATATAAATAACCAACTTCCTTTATTTTTTAAGAGCCACAGTGGCACAGTAGTTAGAGTGCAGTACTGCAGGCTACTTCTGCCGGCTGCTGGCTGCCTTGAATCTCACCAGGCTCAAGGTTGACTCAGCCTTCCATCCTTCCAAGGTGGGTAAAATGAGGACCCACCTTGGGAGTGTTGGAGGCACTATGCTGACTCTGTAAACTTTGCAGCGAGGGCTGTAAAGCACTGTGAAGTGTAAGTGATATTGCTATCTTTTAAAGATATTTTTATTATATCTTGTGAGACCACATTACTAACTGTCCAGGGCTGTACGTGGTTCACAGGCCATGGGTTGGATAGCCTGACTTTGAGGGAGGCTAGGAATGCAGAGAGAGGCCCATACACAGTGAAGGGTACCAAAATTTTTACTACCACACTGTGGATGTAGCTTATGCAGGATACCCTGCATTTTCTTTCAACATCTTTCATTGCAAATTGGGTGCTCTGGTTTGGAGCTCCATTTTTGCTGCCCCACTGCAGTCCTCCCCATCCGGGCAGTAGCCCACCTTTGCCCACACACCTATCTTTGTTCAAGACTCCATATATGTCTTTCTGCTTGGCTGCCTCCATTGTGATTGATCATCAAGGCTATGTCCCTGGCACTATGATAGTCTACTGTTCAGCTCTTCACTGCTTTATTTAATCTATGTGTATATAAAACACGTAGAGAGGGGCGGCATATAAATCCAATGAATGAATGAATGAATGAATGAATTAATTAATTAATTAATTAAGTAATAATATGTAAATAAATAAATAAGTACATATATAAATAATAAATAAATAAATAAATAAATAAATAAATAAATAAGCAAATAAGTAAGTAATATTTCCTTCATTTACCATTTTTTCAATTGAAGTAAAAATGCCATATCTGTTCTGCCGGCGTGTCTCAACTGCCCATAATTACAGGGTAATTAGTCCAGGAAGACAAACACCACACGATAAAAGGAAAACCCAAAAGTTTTTATAAACAGAAAAACAAAACAGCTCCCTTTTTAAATGTCAAACGGGTTTTCTGGTACACACAATGCACAGGTTAAATGCAGTCCAATTGCTCACCCAATAACTAGGAAATTGAGTCCAATTCTAAAGTCCAGAGAGTCCACACACACAATCCTAAAGAGCAAAAACCACAATCTTGACGAAACAATGAATCAGATAAACTGCCATGAGGCTAAAACACCAGGCTGCACTTTTATCTGTAGCACTAATTACAGCAGCCCCACCCAACTACAGGTAGCCTTATTTTCTCTTGTAATAATCCTTCAGTTGTTATCTCCTCTGCATCACTCTTGTTTTTCTCTTGTTCAGAATCCAGGGATGATACAGATGACTGATCTCCTCCTGGGCTATCTGCCAAACTCCCCTCTTCCCTGTCACTCATGCTTCCTTGGTCAGATTCTACTGGGAGCAAAACAGGCCTGCTGCATGTGGATGTCTCCCCCACATCCACCTCCACATTCCTTGGGGCAGGAGCTGGGCCAGAGCTAACCACAATAATATCTATAGTACGTTTACATGGGTTCTAGCCATGGGCAAGACTTCCATTTAGCTAACGGATTGCCTTCTCCTCCTCCTTCCCAGTCTCTGCCTTTTATCCATGCATTTGTCCCTCTTGGTAATCAGAATCTTTCACCATCGCCACAGTTTTTCCTCTTGAGATAGGCAAGATACGGTAGCTGCAGGAAACAACACATTGTATGAGAAGCAAATCTGTTCTCTCATTGAAAGCGATAGATCGATCGATCACTGGTAAAGGGTTTCCTGCCTAAGCAGGAGGTTGGACTTGAAGACCTTTCTGGGCAGGTCAACACATTTGTGTATCACCTTTTGGCTCTCCACCTGGACTGGAAGTAACCCAACATGGGGAATTTGGAGAACTGAGTCACTAACTACGGAAAGCCAGACCTGAAATCAGGAGAGCCTTTAATGCTAAGTCTAGTTAGAGCTCTTTTATCTCCAAAACTATCCCAGAGATGCTAAGAGTCTGTTGTGGTTCAGCCTGAGGCAGATCAAAGGCCAGCTGCGTCTCTGCTGGCTCCATGCCCGGAGGAGGCTGACAGCGAAGAGGAGGGGGCTGAACAGTCGGACGGGGGAGGGTCCAGTCAGGAATGTGATGAGGAAGAACAGCATGGGAGCCCCGGGGAGGGGCTCTCCCCTGCCAGTAGCTTGGAGTCATTAGGTGACGAGGCACAAGCTGTCATTGACATGCGACAGAGACGTTTAGATCAAAGGAAGGAGCAATTAAGGAAATATTATCAGCATTGAATAAGGAACACCAGGGCTTGGGTGTGGTCCTCATTAGCAGGGAAGGGTTTATAAGGCAGGCAAGCTATTGAAGCCATGTGGAGTGTTATCAGTTTGGAGTTTCTGTAACCTGCATTGTTTCTCGGCGTCTCTGTTCCTAGCTTGTGGCCCAGCAGTCTTGAAGAACCGTGGGAGGTGTAGGTCTGTTATCTACAGCCTCGTCTTGGCAGCAAGAATCCTATATTGATGCATGGACAATTACCTTCGTGTATATATTTGGAGTTCCAGTGTTTTCCTGCTTTGTAAGGACATTTTCTGTTAGCTTCGTTTTCCTTGAACATTATAAAACTGTATTTGAATTTTACGGTGTGTCTGGCTTATCTTTTTGGGTTGGTTATAGCTTCTGGAGTGACCCAGATAGAACAGAGTCAAAAGTGCAGAGAGAGAGTTGCTTACAGGGGTCAGGATTAGAATGGATCCAAATACTAAAACTTTTTGTCCTGTGTACAGTCAGAGGAGGCATAAGGCAGACTACTGTACCACTTCTATTTTGATGCTTCCCATACCATGTGCTAGCAAGAGTCATGTCCCTGTCCTGCCATTAGCATATTTATGAGGTTCAGTGGAGCGTAAGAAGCCTAACCTTCTGCCAGTTCCCCTTTTGCATCATCCACCCTCTTTCCCAGCAAGGTGCCATGAGATATTCATGAGTAGCTTCATTTCTTTCCCAGTGGAGCTTTGCTTCTGGCTGGCAGTCAGCACCATCTTTTTTTTAATTCAGACACCTGGTAAGGGTTTGCCAATGTGTGTGCATGTGTGTGTGTGCACATACAGCCCAAAACTGCCATAATGTTAGATCAAGACAGGCAGCATCACAGCTTGATTTCCAAATATCTAGATCTGCTGAACACCCTGCCTTGAATCTCTCTCTCTAAGCCTAGTTTGCACTTGTTATACAAACAGTGGTCAATGCACTACTGGGGGAATCAGTGGATCTTTATTTTTTATTTTTTTGGGGGGGGGATCATATCCTCAAATGTACAGTATTAATTCACCCAGATTCAGATGGAAAGGTTAATGGTTCTGTGGCATGGTGATCAGGCTCTGAGCATAACGGCAAATCCCAAACTCAATCTTGTCTATAACAAAAACTACGATCAAGACAGACAGCATCCAACTACCCAGAGCTGCTGCATACCCTGCCTTGCAATTCTCTCTCTAAGCCTAGCTTGCACTTGTTGTCGTGATTCAGCCTGAGGCTCCTCAGGGACCGGCTGGATCTCTGCCGGATCCATGCCCAGAGGAGGAGGACAGTGAACAGGAGGGGGAGGACCAGGCAGACGGGGGAGAAGAACATCAGGAAGAGGAGGAGGGAGAGCAGCCTGAGACCCCCCGGGGGGGCTCTCCCCAGCTAGTAGCCTGGATTCATTGGATGAAGACGCACAGGCTATAATAGACATGAGGCAGCGACAAGCAGCTCAAAGACGGGGCCAATTAGAAAGGTATTTCCATCCCTGAATTGGCAACAGCTGGGTTTGGGTGTGGTTCTCCTCAGCAGGGTTGAAAAGGCAGGCCCGCCCTTACAGTCTTGTGGAGAGTTATCAATTGGGAGTCCTGTGACCTTGCTTCGATTCTTGGCATCTCTGATCTTGGCTTGTGGCCTAGAAGTCTGGAAGACTTGGGGGAAGCGTGGGTTTTATTATCTCCAGCGTTGTTTTTGCCAGCAAGAATCCTGTTTTATTGCCTGGCCTTCGTGAAACCTCTGTGAAGCTTCATAGTGTTCCTGTCTGTAAGAACAGTTTTTGTTACCTGTGTTTGCTTTGAATTATATAAACTGCATTTGCTTTTTACCAGTGTGTCTGGATACTCTTTTTGGTTGGTGTTGGCGTCTCAGGGGGACCCAGACAGAACAACTTGTTAGACAAACAGTGGTACAGTCGGCCAGAAAGTAATGCACCACATTTTTTTTCTTCAACAATTATTTATTGAACACAATGAAACTTACACACAAGAAAGAATGATGTTTCTTCTACACTCTTTATTTTTCCACATAACCTCCGTCCCGTTCTATGGCCTTCCTCCAGCGAGACACACGGGCATGCATGCCCTGTCGGTACCACTCCTTGTTCTGGTCACGAAGCCATTTCTGCACTGTGCGAATCACCTCTTTGTCATCCTCAAAATGTCTTCCGTGACTAACCGTACTTCTGTCGACTGCAAATTTTCCATAAACTGTACACAAATGTTTGTGAATGTTCCCAACAGTTTCTTTCTTCGCAGTAACTGCTTGTAACGTACATCACTTACAGACTCTATTTTGAAATACTGCTGCAGCTATGCTGTCTGTCTGAAGAAATGCAAAATTTACACATGCACTCCTGATAATTCAAATAATGTATATCTAAAGTTTCAAATTTGTACCATTACTGTAGACTGAGAAAAAAAAATGTGGTGCATTGCTTTCTGAGCGACCCTCGTATAAAGCAATGTGCACAGCAGTTGAACTGATTCCCCCCAGGCCTTCTTTCTTAGCCTACCCTGATCTTGATCCTGTCTTGCTTTGTTCCTGGACCTTAACTTTGCCTTCTGGACATGATCCTCCCTTGATTCTAGTGCATGAATATAAACAACTGTTCTGCATTGGTCAATCTTCATTGGTCAATTTTCTTTTAAGTCACCCCTCATTTGGAGAGAAGTGGAATTAGCTTCAGCATGAACATTTTTAGAAGTCAAGGCTACATAGGACAGTGCAGGCATTCTCCTGTGACTTTGGAAAATATTTCTGCGTAGCAAATGGGTCAACTGCAGAAGATGTGTGGTTTGGAGACGGATGCTATTTCTTGAAGTTCATAATTTTTCCTCCAGCCTGCTAAAGCTAGGGCTGTAAATGTAATGTAGATGTAAAAAATGACTTATTTTAGGGATAGATCTTATTTTGGGGCTTATTTTCAGGATAGGGCTTATTATCAGGATAGGGCTTGTTTTCAGGATAGAGCTTATTTTCAGGATAGGGCTTATTTTCAGGATAGAGCTTATTTTCAGGATAGAGCTTATTTTCAGGATAGAGCTTATTTTCAGGATAGAGCTTATTTTCAGTATAGGGCTTATTTTCAGGATAGAGCTTATTTTCAGGATAGGGCTTATTTTCAGGATAGAGCTTATTTTCAGGATAGAGCTTATTTTCAGGATAGAGCTTATATTTGGGATAGAGCTTATTTTTGAGATAGAGCTTATTTTCAGGATAGAGCTTATTTTCAGGATAGAGCTTATTTTCAGGATAGGGCTTATTTTCAGGATAGAGCTTATTTTCAGGATAGATCTTATTTTCGGGATAGATCTTATTTTCGGGATAGATCTTATTTTCGGGATAGAGCTTATTTTCAGGATAGAGCTTATTTTCAGGATAGAGCTTATTTTCGGGATAGATCTCATTTTCAGGATAGGGCTTATTTTCAGGATAGAGCTTATTTTCAGGATAGAGCTTATTTTCGGGATAGAGCTTATTTTCGGGATAGAGCTTATTTTCAGGATAGAGCTTATTTTCAGGATAGAGCTTATTTTCAGGATAGATCTTATTTTCGGGATAGAGCTTATTTTTGGGATAGAGCTTATTTTCAGGATAGAGCTTATTTTCAGGATAGAGCTTATTTTCAGGATAGAGCTTATTTTCAGGATAGAGCTTATTTTCGGGATAGAGCTTATTTTCGGGATAGATCTTATTTTCGGGATAGATCTTATTTTCGGGATAGATCTTATTTTTGGGATAGAGCTTATTTTCAGGATAGAGCTTATTTTCAGGATAGATCTTATTTTCAGGATAGAGCTTATTTTCAGGATAGAGCTTATTTTCAGGATAGATCTTATTTTCGGGATAGAGCTTATTTTCGGGATAGAGCTTATTTTTGAGATAGAGCTTATTTTCAGGATAGAGCTTATTTTCAGGATAGAGCTTATTTTCAGGATAGAGCTTATTTTCAGGATAGAGCTTATTTTCGGGATAGATCTTATTTTCGGGATAGATCTTATTTTCGGGATAGATCTTATTTTCGGGATAGATCTTATTTTTGGGATAGAGCTTATTTTCAGGATAGAGCTTATTTTCAGGATAGAGCTTATTTTCAGGATAGATCTTATTTTCGGGATAGAGCTTATTTTCGGGATAGAGCTTATTTTTGAGATAGAGCTTATTTTCAGGATAGAGCTTATTTTCAGGATAGAGCTTATTTTCAGGATAGAGCTTATTTTCAGGATAGAGCTTATTTTCGGGATAGATCTTATTTTCGGGATAGATCTTATTTTCGGGATAGATCTTATTTTCGGGATAGATCTTATTTTTGGGATAGAGCTTATTTTCAGGATAGAGCTTATTTTCAGGATAGAGCTTATTTTTGGGATAGATCTTATTTTCAGGATAGGGCTTATTTTCAGGATAGAGCTTATTTTCAGGATAGAGCTTATTTTCAGGATAGAGCTCATTTTTGGGGAAACAGGGTAGATAGATGATAGACGGAGGGAGGGAGGGAGAGGGAGAATATATATGGCAGCTTCCCCACATTATAATAATAATAATAACAACAGAATTGGAAGAGACCTTGGAGGTCTTTTAGTCTAACCCCTTGCTTAGGCAGGAAACCATACACTACTTCAAACAAATGAATAACATCTTCTTTTAAACTTCCAGTGTTGGAGCATTCACAACTTCTGGAGGCAAGGTGTTATGTTTTAAACTAATGTGAATTGTTTGATTTTGGTTTACCACATTGCACAAATCTAGCCATTTTGTAAAATATATGACTTACGGTGTTGCACAAATAGTTAAACATAGCTTAGCACAGCATGTGAATTAGTATGTCAGTGGTTCAGTGAATGAAAGCTTTGTGCGGTTGTTGACATTTCAGAGACGAGGATCACTGGTTAGAAGGCAAAACTAGCATATGAAAAAGAAGACAAGAGTCTTCAGAGAGACCGAGGCTCAAAGTATATATTATTTGAAAAGCATCTTTTTATTTGTGCTGGTTTTTTTTTTTAAAACATAGATTATATTCACTAAAGGAAGCTAGAAATAATTATTGAGACTGTAGCAGACATGGTATATCCAACCACAGTTGCAAAGGAAGTGGAATAGCTCCATAAGGAGTTGCAACACCTTGTTGACATTATCTTCCCAAAAGACACCCTTTCAATTATAAGAAACCAGAATGCTAAAGTTGCAAGTAAAATCTGGACTGGAGGGAATACAGTATTTGGTCTGGGTGATTCCATTTGCTGCTGCAGCACCATGTGAAACATCAATTTGTATGGGACTAGCAAAGTCAAGGGTGATTGAATGTAGCTATGCTGGACCACAGAAAGGTTTTCCAGCTCTACCTTTCACCAGAATTTTCTTTCCCATAATTAACACTTTCCAGTGCCAAAATGCATCCTAATTTTTTTAATCTCTGCACTTGGCATATCCCAAATCTACAAAAGCAGCTTTCTTCTTTTTGCTGAATAATAAGGGGTGGGAATTTCTTTTTCTGTCTGTGGAGATTCTTAATCCAGGTCATGTTTGTCCGAAAAGTGTTTTTTTCCAAGAAGCAACTCGTTTTTGTTGGGGTTTCTTTTACCCTTTGAAAATGTTTCTTTTCTCATCTGTTTATCTGTATCAGACAAAATGGCTTCAATGGCTTCTTCTATTCCTATATCTCTTCTTCTATTCTTTCATTGATATGTTCTATTACTATATCTTCTTTTCTATTATTTCTTAAATATATTTTACTATGAGTATCTCCTCTATAACCTTCATCATGTATTTTATTATGTGTATATAGATATATACCCATTAAAACCCTCATTGTGTATTGGACTAACTAACTAACTAACTAACTAACTAACTAACTAACTAACTAACTAACTAACTAACTAACTAAACAAACAAACAAACAAACAAACAAACAAACAAACAAATAAACAAACAAACAAATAAATAAATAAAATTACTCTCAGAGAGCTAATGACCAGATGATTGCAAGGATTATAAATCCTCACCAGTCGGAATTGAAGTAGCTTCTTGGAGCAGAAGCAAAATATTTTCAAAGAAACCCTCCCACCTCCCCCAAAAAGTACAGTTTCCTTTTTGAAAAAAGCACTTTAGGATCTTTTTTCTGCCCACACTCACCTGACTTCTGGAAAATCAAAAGGTGTGCAGTTTGGCACAGAAGGGAAGGATGTTTTTATTCCCATTTCCACATCATCAGTTGGTTTGTCAATGGACCAGGAGACTGATGTTGTTTTGTTGAGTTATTTTGCTTTTCTGGCCATATGAACTGATATATTGGCAATCAAAGTCCTGTACCAATGCCAGGCCCTGCAGATCGAAAGACGGGTATGCTTTGTAAATAGAATGCTAGCTAGTACCAGCATTGAGTGACTGTAGAGAAGCAAATTTTGTTTAAAACCTCTTTTATGCTGAAGAATTTGAAAAAAACCCCAGAATTATATTCATCGGGTATTTTTAATAAAAAAATGGAAAAAGAGGTAAGATACTTAGTTATACACATATTAACAGCTGCCAGGATAGCATATGCCCAACAATGGAAAATGAATAAAGCACTGGAAGAAAATATAGTAATTAAAAAAATATTGGACTGTGCAGAGATGGACAGGTTATCCAAAAAATTAGAGGGAAAGGAAGATTCAGATTATTATAAAATATGGGCAAAATTTTACGACTGGTTAAAGGAAAGAGCAGCGAAGAAATAAATAAAAATTCAAGCAAAGCATCACGTCAAATAAAAGAATTAAAGAATTAATACTATGTGAAAGAAGCAAAATTCTCTGATCGAACATTCAAAAAAAAAAGTGGGGAAACTTTCGTTTCCCAAATGTTGTATGTATATGTTTTGTGTATGTCTTTTTTGTTATATTTGAGAAAAAAAACCAAATAAATGTTATTAAAAAAAACCTGACAGTAAACTAGCATATAAACCAACAATATAATGTATCATTACACCATTCATGGCGCTGTATCTTAAGCAGGGGGGAAATGCTAATTCATCCAAGTCCTTAAGACTTTCTGAAATAGGCAGCGCTTACCAAAGTTAAGAAGACTGTAAGGAATGGGATTACTACTGCCTCTTGAAGGCAAACTGCCCCACAAGGAGGGAAAATACTCACTTTTGTGCCCTCCTATTGGAGTCCTTCTGGACTGGGCGGCATAGAAGTTGAATAAATACATTTCCCAGTAATGATTTTCTTGCATAAATAGAGCAGGCAGGTGCCATCCAGAAAAGGCCATCTCAAAGATGACCAAATACCGTATTTTTCAGAGTATAAGACGCACCGGAATATAAGACGCACCTTAGTTTTTGGGGAGGAAAATAGGTATAAGAATCTGCTTACAAGATATTCATCTGGCTAGCGTTCTTAGTCTGGTCAGGTGACCCTCAAGTGCATCCTCATCTAGACCAAATTACAGTAAACAATTAACACGGTGGCAAGGTTTTAAGCGACTGTAATAGGTGCCAGTTATGTATGTAGATAATCTGTGAACCCAGAACAGAAACACACACACACACACACACACACACACACACATTGTAGGCCTGTTCTTTCAGGAAAGTGTAATCACATTTGGAGTCAATTTGGAATTGGTTAGTTTCTGAATTAACAGCCATGTATGTGCACACAACGTCGTTCTGGAGGGTGGTGGAAGGCCATTTTTGCCCTTCCCAGGCCTCAGGAAAGCCTCTTAAAACCTGGGGAAGGCAAAAAACATCCTCCCCTGCCCTCTGGAATGCCAAAAATCAACTGGCCAGTGTGTACATGTGCGCTGGAACGCCTCACACTGGAATGCCTCACTCATGCCATAGGTTTGCCATCACGGATCTAGTCCAACCCTCTCCCTGCCCAAGCAGGAGGAGACCCTACACCTTTTCTGACAAATGCCAATCCAACCTCTAGTGATAAAGCTCCCACACCTTCCAAGGATAAGCTGTTCCATTGGTTAATTGTTAGAAAATTTCTCCTTATTGCCAGGTTGAATCTCTCCTTGGTCAGTTTCCATCCATTACTCTTTGTCTGGCGTTCAGGTGCCTTGGAAGATAGCTTGACCCCCTCCTCTCTGTGGCAGCCCCTCAAATATTGGATTCAATATAACTATTCAACAGAATGGGAAGAAGGTTGACCTGAAGGCAACCCATGCTGGAGTGCCCGAGGGCTCGAACTTCCTCCCCCATGATCACCAATCAAAATCTCATTCCGGAAGAAGCAGAGCTACTGTACTCCTAACCTTCACAGAAGCCCCGGAAGGATACTATGTGCAGTGATATCAAAGGGGCTCTTATCTGAATGCTGGGTTTAGAAGACAGGGAGGCCAATCTCCAACTCTGCCTCCTCTCTCTCCTCCCAAAACTCTGGGAACTCTGATGCATCTTCGCCGGGAGCAATAGCCACTTGGTGCTGTTTTTTTATGCTGACACAAGTATTTCCTCTTGAATAGCAGGGACCTTGAAGATTTTGATTGTTTTTTCCCAGCTAAGAAGAAATGCACTGATGTTAAGGAAATGGTTCTATACACACTTCCCAGGAGGATGCCCTGGTCAATGCCACAGGGCATACTTCTGAGGAGAAGTGCATTGGACTGTAATATAAGACTCGCTACAAAGGGATATATCATCAATACTGTTTATTCGGTTTATTACTTTTTATCCAACCTTTTCATTGCTGAATCCTTAACTGATTTCTGTTTTTTTCCCCTTCCCTGCCTCATTGAAACACTATTTTATTTAAAATTTTGCTAGGGATCACATTTGGCCTCTCTTGAAATTAGATGCGGTGCTGGATTAAAGTAGGATTTGTAGGCAACAATCCAGGGGAGGGGCCCCACTCAACAGAATAAGCAGGAGTGGCTTGCCACATGTGGATGTTTATGCATAAAATATGTAACTATCCAAAGGAGAGTCCTTCCAATAAAAACAGGGACTAAGTATCCCTGAGGCTGAGCTCAAAAACCAGATTAAACTCTTGGGACGTTTCCTGCTTGGTTTTCATTCAGAGTATTGAGTGAAGCATGGTTTTGCAGTCTGTAAGAGTGGGGGCAGAGTTTATTTCTGTACAGCCATCTGATAGCTGCAGGGGCATGGCAGGGAGATAATTGCATTGCTGGGGAGATGGGACAAAACTGGCTGTTTTGGGAGATGAGGGAATTAAGGAAAATAGGATCCTTAAACCTGGTATGCACCTAATGCACCTAATTTTCTTATGTGTTTGTATGAAAGAGTGAAAAAGGGGAGCTCAATTATTTTATTGTTCAATTATTGCAATTATTATTATTTATTAGATTTGTATGCTGTATGAAGACTCGGAGTGGCTCACAACAGTAATACAAAATACAAATCCAATGATTAAAAAAGCAAAACAGTTAAAAACCCTTGATTTAAAAAAACTCATACAACCCAAACAAACCATGCATAAAACAGAGCGGCCGAGGGGAATCAATTTTCCCATGCCTGGTGGCAAAGGTGGGTTTTTAGGAGTTTGTGAAAGGCAAGGAGGGTGGGGGCAGTCCTAATCTCCAGGGGAAGTTGATTCCAGAGGGTCAGGGAAGGCTCTTCCCCTGGGTCCCGTCAGACGGCATTGTTTTGTCGATGGGACCTGGAGAAGGCCAACTCTATGGGACCTAATTGGTTGCTGGGATTCGTGCGGCAGAAGGCAGTCCCGAAGGTATCCTGGTCCGATGCCATGAAGGGCTTTACAGGTCATAACCAACACTTTGAATTGTGACTGGAAACTGATTGGCAACCAATGCAGACTGTGGAGTGTTGATGTGACATGGGCATATCTGGGAAAGCCCATGATTGCTCTCACAGCAGCATTCTGCACGATCTGAAATTCCGAACACTCTTCAAAGGTAGCCCCATGTAGAGAGCATTACAGTAGTCAAACCTTGAAGTGATGAGGGCATGAGTTACTGTGAGCAGTGACTCCCGGTCCAGGTAGGGCCGCAACTGGTGCACCAGGCAAACCCGGGCAAACGTCCCCCTTGCCACAGACGAAAGATGGTGGTCTAAAGTCAGCTGTGAATTGAGGACAACTCCCAAGTTGCCGACCCTCTCTGAGGGGGTCAATAATTCCCCCCAGGGTAATGGATTGACAGATGGAATTGTCCTGGGGAGGCAGTACCCACAGCCACTCTGTCTTGTCAGGGTTGAGTTTGAGCCTGTTGACACCCATCCAGACCCTAACAGCCTCCAGGCACCAGCACATCACTTCCGTTGACTGGACCTGGGGTGGAAATGTACAGCTGGGCATCATCAGCTTACTGGTGATACCTCACCCCATGCCCACCCCATGTGTATGCTCACCCCGTGTGTGTGTGTGTGTGTGTACACACACACACACACCTCACACATTAATCACGAAATCTCCAGAACTGTAAAGCCTACAAACTTGAAATTTGCCACATATATTCCTCTTGGCTTCTAGGTGCTTACTAAGAAAGGATTTTTCAAAGTGACCATCGGAGCATTAGTATTTCTTATATTATTATTAACAATTTCCGATGCTAATGAATTCTACTCCCCCCTCCCCACCTGAAAAGAAATCTGATCCAAATGCAAAACACAAGCAGAGGAGTTTCAGTTTCGCTTTTGTCTTCACAGCAGCGAGCAGCTTTACTACAGAATGGTTGAGCTAAGCCACACACAGACTCCTTCCTGTCTCCTTCTTGCTCACACAGCAAATACTGTTTGAGTTTCCAAACACCCCTCAACTTTCTCACATACTGAAAGGATGCTAGTCAGATAAATATTAATGGATGCTGATAGGCAGAGACAGATTCCCCCTCCCTATTTTCCTCCACAGTTCAAATGAACCTGTTCCTTCTACTGTAACACCAGTAGAAGGGAAAAGAGGCAAAAAAATGCAGAAAAGGATTTACCAATATGATTAGGAAAACAGTAGCAAGGGAAGCTGCCTGTTTCTCCCATGGCCAGTTCTATGTGGCATGCTCCAGAGTCAGTTCACCTGACAGCCTGGTCATCCTCCAGCCAGACAGCAAAACCAGCAATGTTATTTACAGGGAGATCCTGAGCAATTCATCTGAAGGACAAACTGAAAATCTATGCTATGCAAATAATGTCTTCATCTGTAACAGAAACGTCGCTTACCATCTCTAATGAAATAATACAGTCCTCTTTTTAACTAATCATTAATTTTAAGTGTCAATTTATTAAGCCCCATCACATAGTTTCATAGCAAAGCATGGGTACCAGGTAGTAATGAAATATTAGAGAGTTTGTGGAAGAGGTGAGTTTCTCCTGGTTCAGACCAGTTCGCCTGAACCAGGAGTGACCCGCTGGTGATGCCATGGGGACATCATGGAACCAGCCTAGTTGCTTTCCCCTCCATTAAAAAAAAAAAAGTTCTTCTGACCATGCGCAGAAACCAAGTTTCTGGCACTACACATACACCACCATCTTGTTTTCAGCTTTTTCTTGGGGGGGGGGATTGGCACTACCCAGGCACATATATATGTGACCATGCAAGGAAGCGAACCGGCAGCAAGATAAGTTGGAACCAACCCCTGGCGTAAGGTGAAAGTGTTGGACATCCAGATTCAAATCCATCCTCATTTACAAAAACCTCTAAGAATAAATTTGGGCCAGGCACTTTCCCTCAGTCTAATTCCCCTCAGAAGGAGACAAATGGGGGGAGCAGAGCTATGTAAGAGCTTGCTGTTGTGAGCCGCCCCAAACATACAAACAAACAAACAAACAAACAAACAAACAAACAAACAAACAAACAAGTGAATGAATGAATGAATGAATGAACGAACAAACAAACAAATAAATAAATAAAACAAAATGTAACCCACCTTGAGATCCTGAATGAACTGGCCCAGACCTGTCCCCAATATGTAGCCATTTAGCTTCATAGAAACATAGAAGTCTGACGGCAGAAAAAGACCTCATGTTGCTTTTGATCTTTCCCCCAACTAACTTCAGATTGTGTCCCCTTGTTCTTGTATTCACTTTCCTATTAAAAACACTTCCCTCCTGGACCTTATTTAACCCTTTGACATATCTAAATGTTTCGATCATGTCCCCCCTTTTCCTTCTGTCCTCCAGACTATACAGATTGAGTTCATTAAGTCTTTCCTGATACGATTTATGCTTAAGACCTTCCACCATTCTTGTAGCCCGTCTTTGGACCCGTTCAATTTTGTCAATAACTTTTTGTAGGTGAGGTCTCCAGAACTGAACACAGTATTCCAAATGTGGTCTCACCATCACTCTATATAGCGGGATCATAATCTCCCTCTTCCTGCTTGTTATACCTCTAGCTATGCAGCCAAGCATCCTACTTGCTTTTCCTACCATCCGACCATGCTGCTCACCCAGTGTCAGAAATCACTACCCCTAAATTCTTTTCTTCTGAAGTTTTTGCTAACACAGAACTGCCAATGCAATACTCAGATTGAGGATTCCTCTAATAGAATCTCTAATCACAAATAAAGGTAGGCCCATTGTCATCCACGGCACGTGTCATTCTGTTAGAACATATTTGGAAGGATCTGCTTGCCTGGGTGATGAGCTGCTGGCAGGGGTGGGACATTTATCCAAATGAACCAGTGTTTTGTTGCTTAGGAGAAGAAAGCTAATTCTGAATTCAGGGTCCATGCTCGATTAGAATAGTAGAGAAATTTCTACCTTTCTGAGAATTAGAGGAACGGCAGAATGTGAAGGAGTTGTGCTACTTAAATAGCACTATTGAAACTCCTTTCATATTGCAGCACATTAGGTCAATGTGGTGGGCACTAGAATACCTGGCTGTTCCTTTTTCATAATAGTTGTAATTGAAGTTTAAAAATACAAAGATAAAGAAACTAATAGAAGCCAAGGATAATATTAAAAAGAGAAAAAGAGAAAGTGCCAAAAGGAAAAACTGCGGAAGGAAAAAAGAAAAATATATTAAAAAGAAAAAAAAAATAGAAAGAAATGAGGCCTTAACTTCATCAAGCCAGGTACAAACACTTTAAATAACTCAACACCTTCTCTAATATTTCAACCAAAAATCTCTTCATCCCATATATCATCTTTTGTCTATTGGCAAATAATAAAGCCTCATCTTTCAATCTTAATCAGCAAAAGTCCATTAAGAGCTACCAGAAATAACTATACATATATATATATATATAAATACTTTAACTAGCAAATCAATTTCATATATCTTTTCCTTACACAGTACCTTGTCATTTTCTTCAAAAATACAAAGAAAAACAATCTTCTTACGATGTCTTATCTCATTCTAAAAACAAATCTTTAAAACCTCATCATTCAAACTTAATCAAGAAAAATCCATTAAGGGCTACTAGAAACAACAAATTAAAAATATTAATCTTTAATCCCTTCAAATGATGGCCCGCAAATTAATTTGTTATCATCTCTTCATCTCCTCTCAATTTTAATACCATAACTTATCACTTTCTCTACATGTACAACAAAGTCTCCCCTTCCCACATCTGATATCTGTAAACAAATCTTTAAAGCCTCATCATTCAGTCCTAGTCAAGAAAAGCCATTAGCATCTGGCTATTTCTCAAAGGAAGAGCAATCCAGCACTTTTTGGAGACTCGCAACTTGGACTTGAGCCACCATCTGCTTTTGAATGAGAAAATTCCCCCACTGGAGAAGGCCTAGCTGAAGATTCCTCCTCCTTGGCATTAAGCTTTTCAATAAATGACTTTAGTTTTCTCTGTTACTCAGGTTAGCAGGCAAGTGGTTTTGAAGTGTGTGATGCTACAACACAAGGACGACAGGATTTTTATTTTAGCAGATGCAGCAGAGTAAATATTTGTGGAATAAGATAGCTGTATGCTTAGATCTGCATACAAAAGCTAGCAATCGTGTAAACAGAGCAGGCAAAGAAAGGAACAGAAAGTGGGAGCAAAGGTAAAATTACCCAACTGAGCAAAGCAGTTCCAGAAAGAAATAAAACATCCCTGATATTCTGACTGTACTTTTTCTGCCAACGCGTCCTCACTAGTTCCAGCTCTTCAGGTCTTTGATCAGAGGATCCTAGTCAAGGTTCAATAAGGGGAAGTCTGCTTGCCATATTTGCTACTCCCAGGAACAATAGCCCATCCAAACTTGGGGGGAAAAAATAAATTTTCAGCTGCATCTCCACCCCCTCACTGGAAAAGGAGAGTGGCTTTTAGACTTAATCTTATTTACTGCTGCCAGCCAAACTGCAAAACTTAGATCCACCATGGTACAATATGTCATGTAAATATATCTAATGCGTGTGGATAAGTGGGTGTAAACACAGCAGGGAATGGATTCAGCTCTGCCTTCCTCCACATTTCTGATGTGCTTTAAAAACAGTTCCACTCTTAGCAACCAGATTCAAAGGAAGACAATGGGAGAGGAGCTTTGTGGTGCATTAGGAGCTTTGTGGTGCATTAGTAAAGGGGATCTGAGCAGTTGTAACTTCTGTGCCATACTTGTTCTGCTGCCACACATTGTTCTCTACGCCACTAATCCTTTTTTAAAGTTATATACAGCCCAGCTTGAAGCTTTTTATCTCCTGCCCTAGTCCATCTGTATGTACATTTTTCTCAACTCAGCATTCCAAAGAAATCCCATTGCTTCTCTCTTGCTGTGATATATTGTCTGCAGGATGTCCATTAACAGATGTCAAACTCCCTTCTGGGTCCTTGCTTGGACACTTTCCATAACATTCCATGATCATTTCACAACTCAGAATCACACCCGATGAATATAATATTAAGAATCATATTTTTTTCTGCTTGTCATATGCGTAAGGAAAAATTACAATTTTGTGATTCTAAACAACTTTTTATAGAAAATGGAGTGTAGATAGCATCCCATGGCTATTTACATGGCCATGTAAATTGAGTAAAACAAAATCAAAAGTCCTTATTAAATAAATCGATGGTTTTTAAAAACATATTTCTTAGCTTTTCCCCAGTTTCAATGAAATCTTTGGAGTGGAACATAGAAAGTTACTTTATGGCATAGATCCTCCTAATTCAGTATTTATCTCTCTATATTGATCAGCAGCAATCTTCTAAGACAGCGGTCTGCAAGTGGTTTAATAGCCCGGCTGGAGGGAGAGAGGGAACCGGGCTGCGTGAGTGGTGCATGCGCATGATTCAATTTGCATAAGCGGCAGGATGGTACAAACATACACACACAGCTCAACTTGCATGAGTGGTGGGCCGGCAAGCACGCACACACAGCTCAACATGTGCAAATTGAGCTACACACTTGTGAGAGCCCATACTGTCCCACTGCTCATGCAAGTTGAACTACCCATGTACACATGTGTGCTGATCCACTGCTCGCGCGGCCTGGTTCACCATGGGCGGGTAGTGTGCCATGGCCCACGGGTTGAGGACCCCTGCTCTAAGATTTCACACATGAATCTTCTCCATCTCTGTATAGAAATAGAATGGGACACCTCGCCATGGGATAACTCAGTGCAGGACAATCCACGTGGGATAATTCAATGGGATAAACGTTATCTGCTATTGTTTCTTTGACATTATTTCCACTGGCAAAAATGGAAATAATGTCGAAGAAACAGTAAAGGATAGCATTATCATGTTGAGTTATCCCATGTGGTTTATCCCGCAGCAAGTTAGAAGCCGATGTCTTAGAAGAACTTGAAAGATTAAAGATAAATAAGGCAATGGGTCCAGATGGCATCCACCCCAGAGTTCTTAAAGAACTCAGATCTGTCATTGCTACCCCCCTGACTGATTTGTTTAACCAATCCCTGTTAACAGGAGATGTTCCTGAGGATTGGAGAATGGCCAGTGTTGTGCCTATCCACAAGAAGGGCAGTAGAGAAGAAGCTGGTAACTACAGGCCAGTTAGCTTGACATCAGTTGTAGTTAAAATGATGGAGACTCTACTCAAAAAGAGGATAAATCAGCACCTAAAAAACAATAACTTATTGGACCCAAATCAGCATGGCTTTACTGAAGGCAAATCGTGTCAGACTAATCTCATTGAGTTCTTTGACTATGTCACAAAGGTGTTGGATCAAGGTGGTGCCGTGGATATTGCCTATCTGGACTTCAGCAAAGCCTTTGATACGGTTCCACATAAAGAGCTGATAGATAAATTAGTGAAGATTGGACTTAATCCCTGGATAGTTCAGTGGATTTCAAGCTGGCTGAAGCATAGACATCAGAGAGTTATTGTTAATGGCGAGTATTCTGAGCAGAGACAGGTTACAAGCGGTGTGCCACAAGGGTCTGTTCTGGGTCCTATTCTTTTTAATATGTTTGTGAGTGACATAGGGGAAGGTTTGGTAGGGAAGGTTTGCCTATTTGCCGATGACTCTAAAGTGTGCAATAGGGTTGATATTCCTGGAGGGGTCTGTAATATGGTAAATGATTTAGCGTTACTAGATAAATGGTCAAAGCAATGGAAACTGCAGTTTAATGTTTCCAAATGTAAAATAATGCACTTGGGGAAAAGGAATCCTCAATCTCAGTATTGCATTGGCAGTTCTGTGTTAGCAAAAACTTCAGAAGAAAAGGATTTAGGGGTAGTGATTTCTGACAGTCTCAAAATGGGTGAGCAGAGTGGTCGGGCGGTAGGAAAGGCAAGTAGGATGCTTGGTTGCATAGCTAGAGGTATAACAAGCAGGAAGAGGGAGATTGTGATCCCCTTACATAGAGCGCTGGTGAGACCAGATTTGGAGTACTGTGTTCAGTTCTGGAGACCTCACCTACAAAAAGATATTGACAAAATTGAACGTGTCCAAAGACGGGCTACAAGAATGGTGGAAGGTCTTAAGTATAAAACGTATCAGGAAATACTTAATGAACTCAATCTGTATAGTCTGGAAGACAGAAGGAAAAGGGGGGACATGATCGAAACATTTAAATATGTTAAAGGGTTAAATAGGGTTCAGGAGGGAAGTGTTTTTAACAGGAAAGTGAACACAAGAACAAGGGGACACAATCTGAAGTTAGTTGGGGGAAAGATCAAAGGCAACATGAGAAAATATTATTTTACTGAAAAAGTAATAGATCCTTGGAACAAACTTCCAGCAGACGTGGTTGGTAAATCCACAGTAACCGAATTTAATTAAACATGCCTGGGATAAACATATATCAATTGTAAGATAAAATACAGGAAATAGTATAAGGGCAGACTAGATGGACCATGAGGTCTTTTTCTGCCGTCAGTCTTCTATGCTTCTATGTTTCTAAGTTGTCCCAAGGTGAGTTGTCCCATAATGAATTCTTTGTGGTAAGATGGCTGCAATGAGATGGCCACAGCAAATTTCCTGTAGTGAGATGGCCATGGTGAGTTGTCCTAGAGCAGTGATAGCGAACCTAGGACACGCAGAGTCATATCTACCAGCATGTGAACTGTTGCCCTAACTCAGTTCCAGGGCATATGTGCATGCCATCCAGCAGATTTTCGGCTTGTGTGGAGACTCTGGAGGGCATTTTAAGCCTCCAAAGGACCTCCAAGGTGGGTGGGGGGGAAGCCATTTTAGCCCTCCTCATGCACCAAGAAAACCTCTGGAGCCTGGGGAGGGTGAAAAATGGGCCTACTAGGCCCACCCAAAGTTGGGAAATGGGGGATCAGGTGATCGTGCACACATGCATGGGGGCAGGGCAGCACGGAGGGATCACATACCTAACTCCCAACATTTCTCCCTTAGACTCTCCAGGATTGACCTCTCCAGGTTCCTAAGAGGCCAGTAAGGGGCGTACATAAGTTCACTGGTGTGCCTTTTGTCCCCTGTCCAATTGTCTTTCCTCTCTTTCACCTATCATATATATTCTCTTCTTCTTCTTCTTCTTCTTCTTCTTCTTCTTCTTCTTCTTCTTATTATTATTATTATTATTATTATTATTATTATTATTATTATTAATTGGATTTATATGCCGCCCCTCTCCGAAAACTCGGGGCAGCTAACAGCAATCATAAACAGTGTACAATAATAATCCAATACTAAAAGCGAATTAAAAACCCCTTAATATAAAAAACCCCAAACATACATACAAACATACCATGCATACAATTGTAAAGGCCTAGGGGGAAAAGGAATCTTAATTCCCCCATGCCTGGCGGCAGAGGTGGGTTTTAAGTAGCTTACGAAAGGCAAGGAGGGTGGGGGCAATTCTAATCTCTGGGGGGAGTTGGTTCCAGAGGGCCGGGACCGCCACAGAGAAGGCTCTTCCCCTGGGTCCCGCCAAGCGGCATTGTTTAGTTGATGGGACCCGGAGAAGACCCACTCTGTGGGACCTAACTGGTTGCTGGGATTCGTGCCGCAGAAGGCGGTCCCTGAGATAGTCTGGTCCGGTGCCATTTCATTTATCCTCTCCTCTAAGTTCACTTTTACCCTTATATATATTACCACATGTCTATTTTCTTCCTATGTATTTGTGTATTGGACAAATGAATAAATAAAATAAATAAATAAACATACACATACAAGGGTGGCAAGGGGCATTGAATTATGGGTGTGGGCACTCAGATGTGTGCAATAGCATGTGTGCACATGCTTTTGGCACCCGAGGAAAAAAAGGTTCACCATCACTGTCCTAGAGCCATGTGGAAATGCCAAGAAGAAGAGAAACTATCTATTCTACATTGTGATCTTCTGCGTCTTAATGCTTACCCAATATTTTGTTCCTTTTCCTTCCATTAGCAGCACTCACCGTATTAAGGACTCAAACAATTGCTAATTAAGAGAGAACATTTCTTTTGCTTGCTCCGCTAGAAGGCCAGCTAAATTTTAGGATTTGATGCTTGAAAATTATAATTTAATTTGGAGCCCTTTAATTTTTAAATACACCTAAGTCTCACAACATCTGTTCCTGTACAAGATGCTAGAAGAAACTCGGTTTCAAATTCTGGTTCCAAAATTCCAAAATGTCAGCTGTTCAGGATATGAATAATACAGTAAACTCTCAGTTTGAGTTAATGAACCTTGCTTGAGAATGGTAAGATGGCCATGCGTGCATAGTAAGCCAAAGTGTTTTCAGCTTAGAATGCCATACAAACATGGCTTCAGGCTCTTGACCCTGCCATCCTTTCTATGCCTTGGTTCTTTAACAATGGATCTGTCATTGTCCTTGTACCTGTTGACCTGAAAACGGGAGAATAAGGCTGTTGCAAAAGAAAGAAAAAATAGGAGGTGTCACGAGTTGAGAATTCCCACCAATGGGACAACAGACTGGCCAGAAGCTCTACTGAGCTGCTACACTTCAAGAATAATGATTGGATTTGCTGGGGTTTCATATACCTTGCAACAGAGCTAATAATATATTGACCCAGCTCTCGGAGTCTGCTGATCTCATGAGAACAGACAGATTTGGAGCTCATTCCACACTGCCACAAAAATTCCATGCGGAACTGCCTTTAGTTATCTGCCAGCGTTTCTATCAAAGACACTCAACCCATGCAGTTTTCTTCTTACAGTGACCTAGTTCACAGTTGTACTAAGTCATGATTTATTTAACCATGATTTATTAAATAAGCCACAATTGACTGTCTAGGTTAATAGCTACTGTTCACAAGCCAAGTGACTTGGTTCATAGAAAAAACTGAAACAAGCCTGTATGCTCTACACCAGTGTTTCCCAACCTTGGCAACTTGGAGATATCTGGACTTCAACTCCCAGAATTCCCCAGCCAGCAACATTCAACCCATGCAAAGCATTTACTGGCTGGGGAATTCTGGGAGTTGAAGTCCAGATATCTTCCAGTTGCCAAGGTTGGGAAACACTGCTGTAAACCACTTAGAGAAGGTTGTAAAAGCACTGTGAAGCAGTATATAAGTCTAAATGCTACTGCTATTGACTAATCCCAGTAAAGAAGATATTTGTAGCACAATGTTGAAATGAGGCATCTTGGTGCTCTCTGAGCTTGATAGTTTTCTTGAAGGCCTTCAAACCATTTCAGAAGTAGGGTGAGTGCAGACCCCACCTTGAGATCAAAGGATGGCTGTACAGTAGAAAAAGCTCTTCTTTGATCCCTCACCAGTCAAAATTCACCAGGTTGGGAAACACTGCTCTACACTACAGGATACAGTGGTACCTCCACCTAAGAACGCCTCTACTTACGAACTTTTCTAGATAAGAACCGGGTGTTCAAGATTTTTTTCCCTCTTCTGAAGAACCATTTTCCACTTACAAACCCAAGCCTCCGAAACTGTAACCAGAAAAGGCAGGGGGCCTCTCTAGGAATCTCCTGGGAGGAAACAGGGCCGGAAAAGGTGGGGAGAGGCCTCTGTGGGGCCTCTCTAGGAATCTCCTGGGAGGAAACAGGGCCTCCACCATCCCTGTGGTTTCCCCAGTCGCACGCATTATTTGCTTTTAAATTGATTCGTATGGGAAAAATTGCCTCTTCTTACAAACTTTTCTACTTAAGATCCTGGTCACGGAACGAATTAAGTTCGTAAGTAGAGGTACCACTGTACTGGAAACTTGGCCACAATTTCCTTTTGATATCAAAGCAGAAAACATGCCCACATTGTAACGAGGCAAGAATCGGAGAAACCACAAATAATAAGACACCAGCTAATTAGTGCTCTGTTCTAAGTTTGCAAACCTTCAAACCAGAAATCACAAATTTGCATTTTTGCACAATAGCCCTTTCATACCGATACAGTGGGTTTACACATTATATGGTTTTTGGCAATTGCTGTTGAATTATGCCATATGTACTTAATAATTAAGACATGCATCCTACTGAGAATGGAAATATTGTGGATTGCAACCATCATATGGATTGAAAAAGACAGCAATAGCTGTTACTCCCACCACTTTGGTTTCTGGATTATTATGTTTTTGTGGTGTCTGAGTATGGTGGAATGTCTAGCTAATTCGAGGGAGCAGTCAAGAGAGGCCTAAGTTTAGAGTCGTTGAAGTGAAGTAAATGGCACAACCTGGACCTCTCTCAGAATCCGTGAAGCTTTGTCTTGCCATTCCCAAGGGAATGCAGTTATTCTGGCAAGGTTTTTGCAATAGAGTGGACTAGCAATAAAATTAGACTCTTCATGTGCGTTTCTGGTTGATTTTGTCTGACATTGAGGCAGTTTTATCCCTGGGGATTGCCTGGACAAGTCCCTGCAGTTCTCTTTGCAACCTTTTCAGAAGCAGTTTGCCACTGCCTCCTTCCTAGGTCAGAAAGTTGTTATGTACTAATGTATGGAGTAAATTTGGATAGCTGCTGCTATTGGCCAATATAATGGCAGCAGAAATAAACTGGTGTTACTGACCAGCCGGTTTCAGGGAAGCGCTTAAAAGCAGCTTCCCTGCAGCTTGCCAGCAGTCTGTTTTCAGTTTGAGCTGATTTCAATAAAAGGTGCTGAACTGTCCTATATCTCGACTCTTCATTCCTGCACAAATCTAATAAATGTGACTGTCCCAAAGTCACCCAGGTTGGATTTGTGCCTTTGACCAGACTAGAATTCATGGTCTCTCATTTTGTAACCTGCTGCCTTAAACACTACACCAAAGTGGCTGTAGATGATATTGCTCACTCTTTTTTCATTGTATTCAGGAAAATGGGACTTAAATTATTGTGTTATCTGTATTATAGCAGAAGAAGGATGAAAGTACAAGGTTTCCTCAGCTTGGTGCTTTCCAGATTTTGGTTTAGAATTTGAGAACTGGCTTGTAATTCTGGAATTTGAAGGACAGCTTAGATATGATTAGCAGTGTTCCAATATTTCAGGGGCTGCTACAACAAGAGGGACTATTCTCCAAAACACCTGAGGGTAGAACAAGAAGTAATGGGTGGAAACTGATCAGGAAGAGAAGCAACTTAGAACTAAGAGAAATTTCCTGACAGTTAAAACAACTAATCAGTGGAACAACCCGCATTTAGAAGTAGTGAATACTGCAACACAGGGAGTTTTTAAGATGATATTGGATAACCATTTGTCTGAAGTATTGTAGGGTTTCCTACCTAAGAAGGGGGTTGGACTATAAGACCTCCAAGGTTCTTTCCAACTCATGATATGATGATATGATATAATATAGGATAGGATATAGGATAGTATAGGATATAGGATAGTATATGATAAGTGACAATGGCTTAGAAAAAAAGGCAGCAATTGCTACTACATTTGTTTTAGAATAGAATAGAATAGAATAGAATAGAATTTTATTGTCCAAGTGTAATTGGACAAACAAGGAATTTGTCTTGGTGCATATGCTCTCAGCGTACATAAAAGAAAAAGATACATTTGTCAATACATTTTACACGTAACATTTCTTCCCCTATCCGCAGCAAATTTCAAATATAATAAATAAAGACCCATTTATGTCCTAAGCAGCTGCCATTATTCCAGGGTAGGATATAATAATTATAAACTCTTAAAAGAAGACTGTAATAGCACCACATGTTGATTTTGGCCACAAGAAACATCAATTGCTACAGGTGTCACTCATGGTTATCAGCAGTTATAATGACACCTTATAATTAATTGGCATGGAAGAAAATAATCATTTTCTTTCTGTATGTCATAAGTGAACTTACTCATGTCTGTAATAACTGGGTCCAGTTGATTTTTATAATAAATTCCTAGGGTTTTTTAAAAGATGGACTTGCAATAAGTGGCCCCTAATGTTGAAAATATATACAATCTCTCTGCACTGTTCTGTTCGGTAATTATTGCTATTTGTTATTAATTATTACAGTTGTGTTTTAACAGTCTCATTCCCATTGAAAATACAATGGTGTGCAAATTTGTCCTTGAGAGACTTTGCCAACAGTAAAAATCTCATTAAGGGGCTTGAGGTTGTTTTCTTTTTCTTTTTTTAAATAGATTAGGGTTTCTGCGTTGTGTTTTTCTTCCTCCCTATTTGATTTGAATTAGTGAGATAATGAGCTCCCAGAGGGGTGAGATGCCGACAATTCCCAATCAAAGCACCAGAGAGGAATTAAAGAGAGAGAAAAATGTTAAGGCACTCCTGTGCTCCAAAAAGATTAAAGCATCACTTTTGGATATCGAACTAGTACTTTTTTTGGACCAGGGGCAGTTTCCAATTTTTTTTACTACCGCTCTGTGGTCATGGCTTATTTTGTGGGTATGGCTTGGTGATCATGTGATGGTGGGCATGGCTTTGTGGTCATGTAATTGGGTAGGAGTGGTTTGACAGTCATGTGACTGGGTTGGAGTGGCTTTGCAATCATGTGCCTGGGTGGGGATTGCTGAATGATCATGTGACTGGGTGGGCATGTGACTAGATGGCATGGCTAACTTGACATCACTCACATCAAAAGTTAGGGTTGGGGTGCCTAGCCTCTCCTCGCCTCAAAGGCCTCAATGAGATACAACTTTCTTGTCTATTTACTACTACTAAACATCCACAATATGCTATTTAATCCTATGTATATATGTCGAGTCTGCGGAGAGGGGCGGCATACAAATCCAATAAATAATAATAATAATAATGTATGTGCATACATATTTCACACAGGCACACAAAAAGATACATTAGCTACTATATATACTATATGTGTATGTACACACACATACACACAGAGCTCTTCTAAAATTACACATTCAATCTCACTTACTGCATTTGGAAAAATACACCCAGAGTCCACTGTCTGCCATACATTTAACCATAACTTCATAAGAACGTTACATATGCCTTTAGATGTTCTTCCCTAGCTTGCACATGACTGCTAGAACCAGAAGATGTTATGTATTGAGTAAAATGTGGTGAAACTCATTTAACAATGCTCTTGCTTAGCAACCAAAATTTTGGGCTCAATTGTGGTCATAAGTCAAGGACTATCTTTGCCTTCCTCTGCATGGCATCCTTGTCCTTTCTGGCAATTTTCCTCTGTTAGAAGAACCAAAATAATCCTGACAATGTAAGTTTTCCTGGTGCAGCACAGGGTTGAACTAGATGACCTCCGAGATATCTTTGAGCCCTAAATAGCTATGCTGTTTCAAAGGGTCTTCTTAAGCCACATCTAGTGGCAGGGTTTGTGGTGCTTCCTTTCTCTTCTTCTTTTGTCTTCCTTTCTCTCTCTCACCCCTCCCTCTGTCTCTTTTCTTTCCCTCCCTCCATCCATCCGTCCATCCCTCCCTTCCTGCTCCCTCTTTCTTTCTTTTTCTTTCTCTCTTTCTCAATTTCTTTCTTTCTCTCTCTTTATGTCTTTGTATTTCTTGTCTCTCTCTCTTCCCTTCCTTCCTTTATCTTTTCTCTCTCTCTCTCTCTCTCTTTCTCCCTCCCTTTCTCCCTCCCTGTGAAGAACCTCAGAAGGTCTTTGGTAGCAGGAAGAAAAGTCAGATGTTTTAAAGCTGAGAACTTGTGCATTGATCATCTGACATTCATCAATCTATTGTTGATTAACTTAGTCTGAGAATAGCTTAGCAGCTATTTACAATAAGCTCTCAACTCGAACTCTGTGCATGTGGGGATCCCCAAACAGTGAGGATGAAATGTGAATAAAAGAGTTTACCCTTCCCTTTCTCCATCTCTTTCTCCCCTTTCCCCCTCTCCCTTCCTGCGAAGAACTTCAGAAGGTCTTTGGTAACAGGGGGAAAAAAACAAATGTTTTGAAATTGAGAACCTGCCCATTGTTCATCTGGAATTCTTAGAGTTCCACTGTTGACTCTGAGAAAGCTAGCTTAGCAGACACTTACAATAAGCTCTCAACTCAAACTGGGTGCATGTGGGGATCCCCAAACAATGGGGTTTCTTTCTTTCTCCTTCGAAGGCTCCCCAGGTCCCGTTTTGCGCCTAGCAAGCCACCCTATAGTTCCTTGGGAGCCAAAAGGGTGCAGAAGGCACACCATGTCCCCATGCCCCATTTTGGCCCTAGCAAGCCTCTCTATAGCTGCCTTGGAGCCAAAACAGGCATGGGGGGCACCTGGAAGCTGGGGTGTATTCCAACTTTCCTCACTGCCAGCTCACTTCCTTCCATGCTGCGTGGCAAAAAAAATATATGCCGAAAAACAGGTGGTGACTGCATGCACAGTGCAGGAACTCAGCTTTTGCACATGCCCAGGAAGAAAAAAATAAAAATAAATTTAAAAAAATGTTTTTAAAAAATGGTGGTGCTCACAGACCAGCACTGAACGATCTGATTCGGTGACATCATCATGACATCACCAGTGGGTTGCTACTGGTTTGGGCAAACCAGTCTGAACCAAAAGGAACCCACCCCTGTTTTGAACCCAGTTGAGTACTGAGAGAAGTGAATATATGATTTTGGAGTCAAGAATTCAGAATGCTGATCAATAAAATGAGTAGGGAATCCACCAAACTTCATTGGCACGGCTTACTACAGATTGAAGTAAGTAAACAGCCATATACATTGACACTTAACACAATAAGAACATAATAATGTATTTATTGAAGCCAATTAAAAAGCCACAAATTAGTTAGCAGCAGTGGTGGGCTTTCTTTCATTTCAAAAAATTACATTAAACAACAAGGACCACAGCCTACCTGATCTTGAAACTTACTACTATTCAGCCAGCTTCTTATGGATTAAGGATTGGATCACACTAAATAATCAAAGAATTCTCAAACTAGAAGGTTATAATCTACAAGAAGGATGCCCACCTTGGGGGAAAAAAGAATATGAAACACACACAATTTCAACAACACGCAATAAGAGGTACCTTACTATTCATTTGGAGAAAAATAAAAAATAAACACTTTATAGAAATACCAAGGTGGTTATCCACCATGGAAGCCTTGATATACCCGAATGTCCTAAGAAGTACTAAAGTGAGAACATATGGTGAACTATTAGATAAGGACGGTAAGCTTAAATCTAGACAAACTTTAGAAGCTGAAGGGAAATATATAGATTGGTTTCCATATATACAACTTCAAAACAGATATAAAATTGATTCTGAAGAATATGGAATAAGCCCTAAATTAAATATAATAGACAAAATTGTATTAGGCCCACCCACAAAATTCATAACAAAAATGTATAATTATTTAATAAAATTTGATAACTTAGAAGAAACAGTAAAAGACAGCATGTTGGCATTCATGAAGAATTTTGGGTATCCAATTCACTTAGAAGAATGGACAAAACTGTGGAAAGAAAACTATAAATTAACATTATTGGTACCGTAAACCTCTATAAGATGTTTTACCTATGGCAATATGCTCCCGCCAGGTTGGTTAAGATCTACCCTAATATAGATCCCATATGCTGGAAATATAAAAAAGATTTTGGAACTTACTACCACCTGTGGTGGCTATGCCCCCAGGCACGTAATTATTGGCTGAAAATTAAGGATGGATAAAAGATATACTGCAATTTGATTTAGAATTAAAACCAGAGACCTATCTTCTAGGGCTTGTTAGAGGGCAATACGAAAAATCAAAATACTACCTGATCATCCATATAATAACTGCAGCGAAATTAGCCTATGCACAAATGTGGAAAGATAATATGATTACAGTGATCCCCCGGTTATTGTGTCCCCGACCATTGCGAACAGGGTAATTTGCGATTTTTGAACCCGGAAGTCAAAACACCATCTGCGCATGCGTGCCCTTTTTTCTATGGGCATGCATGCGTAGATGGCGCCCGGCAGATCAGCTGCTGGGCGGCTTCCCTGGGTCTTCCCCCTCTTGCTGGCGGGAGGGCGAAGCCCCCCCCAGCACCTGCTCGCCCGCCCTTCACCCTTCGCCCGGGAAGTTCGCCAGGAGTCAGCGGAGAACGGCGCGCCTGTTTTAAAACGATCGGAGCTTTCCAATGAGTCCCGAAGACAAACGTCAAACTTCCGTGTTTGTCTTCGGGACTCATTGGAAAGCTCCGATCGTTTTAAAGCAGGCGCGCCGTTCTCCGCTGACTTCTAAAGCGGGGAAATTCACCAGGAGTCAGCGGAGAATGGCGCAACTGTTTTAAAATGATTGGAGCTTTCCAATGAGTCCCGAAGACAAACGTCAAACTTCCGCGTTTGTCTTCGGGACTCATTGGAAAGCTCCGATCGTTTTAAAGCAGGCGCGCCGTTCTCCGCTGACTCCTAAAGCGGGGAAGTTCGCCAGGAGTCAGCGGAGAACGGCGCAACTGTTTTAAAACGATCGGAGCTTTCCAATGAGTCCCGAAGACAAACGTCAAACTTCCGCGTTTGTCTTCGGGACTCATTGGAAAGCTCCGATCGTTTTAAAGCAGGCGCGCCGTTCTCCGCTGACTCCTAAAGCGGGGAAGTTCGCCAGGAGTCAGCGGAGAACGGCGCAACTGTTTTAAAACGATCGGAGCTTTCCAATGAGTCCCAAAGACAAACGTCAAACTTCCGCGTTTGTCTTCGGGACTCATTGGAAAGCCGCGCGGCTGTTTTAAAACGTCGCCGCCGACATGGGGGGCTTGCTAGCACCCCCCCAAACCCGGGTTGGGGGTTCGGGGGGGTGCTAGCGAGCCCCCCATGTCGGCGGCGACGTTTTAAAACAGCCGCGCCGCCCCCAATCTTCGGCTCCTCGCTAGCGCTGCGGAAGTTAAAAACACCATCTGCACATGCGCAGATGGTGTTTTTACTTCCGCAGCGCTACTTCGCGAAAACCCGCTCGTTGCGGGGGGTCCTGGAACGGAACCCTCGCAACGAGCGGGGGATCACTATATAAACAAACTCATGGATTGCACTGAAATGTCCAGGCTCACTTTTGAACTACAAAATAAACAAGAGAATTACACAATTTGGGAAAATCTTTATGAATGGCTTGAAACCAGAAGAAATAACTAATAAACAATTAAATACTGTGTTTCCCCGAAAGTAAGACAGTGTCTTACTTTCTTTTTACCCCCAAAAGCCCCACTACCTCTTACTTTCGGGGTATGTATTACATTGGAGGCAGGGGCGCACGGGGAGCTGCCGGAAAGGAGGCGGGCGAAGGTTCGCTTCCCTCTACTTTACAAGGAAGGATTCAGAGAAAACGTCGTGTCTATTTAAAGCTTCGGCAGCAAACAGGTTTAGAAAGGAAGCGAAAAGTTTCCCCTCACACACACACACACACACACATCCCGATCCTTCAACTGTGGCACGAAGGAAGCGCCGCTCCTTCTCAGGGAACTTCCTCTCGCCTTGTAGCGACGTGGGCAGAGGATGGACGGAGTAGAGGAGGTGGAGGGGGGGGTTGAAAGTCAGAAAACGAGGCGCGTCCATCAAACCTTGGAGAAAGGGGGACTGTGACAGCTCGGGGCGATCCTCTGGGAAAGAGTCCAGCAGGCGCTTGAAGAGGCGGCCCAAGTCTGAGTAGCTGCGGTGCAAGTAAAGGACGTTGCGGTCCGACCACTCGGTCCGGATCTCGAAGAACTCCTCCTCGTCCCCGCGCCGGTTGACGATCAGCCTCCGGATGCTGTTCACCCAGCAGCCCCGCACGTACATGTTCACCAGCGAGGTGCCCTCAAACACAGCCGAGGCCATCCTGCATAGCAGCCCCGGTGGCAAAGAAGGATGGGGGACGGGGGGGAGATGGCGAAAATCCCTCCCGTCCTTCGCTTAATAAAAGCCGCCCGGCAGAGCCACCATGGTCGGAGCGGGGCGTCGGCGACGGCACAAGAAGGCGCTGCCTTCAAGCTCCGCGCAGGGCGGCCACAGGCGCCTCCAGCATTCTTCGCCCAGGCAAAAGACAAGGAGGGGAGGTTCTCTCAGCCGTCCTCCTCTGCCGCCGCCGCCTCCTCTCCCTTGACTAAAGCGTTGCTTCTTGTGGCTTTTGACGCTTCCTTCCTCTTTTCTTTCCCTCTTTTCCCCCTCCTTTGGCGACCTTCCTCAACGTTTGGGAGGGTAGAACCGAAGAATCCGCTGGCCGCTTGCAGCCGAGCCTCGCGAGGCGAAGGTGAGGGGCGCGCGGGGAGCTGCCGGAAAGGAGGCGGGCGACGGAGGGCGCAGCTCTGGCCGCTCGCCTCAGAGCCGGTCGGCCGCGCGCCCCTCGCCTTCGCCTCGCAGCAGCGCCACCGCCTCTTCCCCTGCCGAGGCTCGGCTGCAAGCGGCCAGCGGATTCTTCAATTCTTCGGCGGTGGTGGAGGAGGACGGCTGAGAGAACCTCCCCTCCTCGTCTTTTGCCTGGGCGAAGAATGCCGGAGGCGCCTGTGGCCGCCTTTGCGGAGCTTGAAGGCAGCGCCTTCTTGTGCCGTTGCCGACGCCCCGCTCCGACCATGGTGGCTCCGCCGGGCGGCTTTTATTAAGCGAAGGACGGGAGGGAGTTCCGCCATCTCCCCCCCGTCCGCCATCCTTCTTCGCCACTGGGGGTGCTATGCGGGATGGCCTCGGCTGTGTTTGAGGGCACCTCACTGGTGAACATGTACGTGCGGGGCTGCTGGGTGAACGGCATCTGGAGGCTGATCGTCAACCGGCGCGGGGACGAGGAGGAGTTCTTCGAGATCCGGACCGAGTGGTCGGACCGCAACGTCCTTTACTTGCACCGCAGCTACTCGGACTTGGGCCGCCTCTTCAAGCGCCTGCTGGACTCTTTCCCGGAGGATCACCCCGAGCTGTCACAGTCCCGGCGGGTGAAGGAGGGCACAGCTCCGGCCACTCGCCTCGGGGCCGGTCGGCCTTTCTGGCCGCTTGCAGCCGAGCCTCGGCAGGGGAAGAGGCGGTGGCGCCGCGGTGAGGCGAAGGTGAGGGGGCGCGCGGGGAGCTTGGAAGCGACGTCATCGGGCTCCCCCCCGGCAATACCCCCGTGTTTCCCCGAAAGTAAGACATATGTCTTACTTTCGGGGTAAGGCTTATATTAGCAGACCCCCCTGAAACCCCCGATACGTCTTACAATCGGGGGTGTCTTACTATCGGGGAAACACGGTAATATATGGATATATATGGCGCTAGACCCCGTAGAGCCCCATGGTTCAACGAGGAGCTCCGGGAGTTGAAACGCCAAAAGAGACGTCTAGAGAAGCGATGGAGGAAGAGTAGGTCTGAATCCGATCGAACACTTGTAAGAGCTTTTATTAAGACTTACAAAGTGGCGCTCAAGGCGGCAAGATGCGTGTACCATGCCGCCTTGATTGCATCAGCGGAATCCCGCCCGGCCGCTCTGTTTAGGGTGACCCGCTCCCTTCTCAACCAGGGGGGAGTTGGGGAGCCCTTACAGAGTAGTGCCGAGGATTTTAACACGTTTTTCGCTGATAAAGTCGCTCGGATCCGGGCCGATCTCGACTCCAATTGTGTAACAGAGTCGACTGACAACGAGTCAGTCGAGGTGACTGGGGCACGTACTTGTCCACCTGTCTGGGAAGAGTTTGATCTGGTGACACCTGATGAAGTGGACAAGGCCATCGGAGCTGTGAGTTCCGCCACCTGTTTACTGGATCCGTGTCCCTCCTGGTTGGTTTCGGCCAGCAGGGAGGTGACACGGAGCTGGGCCCAGGAGATTACCAACGCTTCCTTGGGGAGGGGAGTTTTTCCATCACTCTATAAAGAAGCGCTTGTGCGCCCCCTCCTCAAGAAGCCCTCTCTGGACCCAGCCGTACTTAACAACTATCGTCCAGTCTCCAACCTTCCCTTTATGGGGAAGGTTGTCGAGAAGGTGGTGGCACTCCAGCTCCAGCGGTCCTTGGAAGAAGCCGATTATCTAGGTCCCCAGCAGTCGGGTTTCAGGGCCGGTTACAGCACGGAAACCGCTTTGGTCGCGTTGATGGATGATCTCTGGCGGGCCCGGGACAGGGGTTTATCCTCTGTCCTGGTGCTCCTTGACCTCTCAGCGGCTTTCGATACCATCGACCATGGTATCCTTCTGCACCGGCTGGAGGGGTTGGGAGTGGGAGGCACTGTCCTTCAGTGGTTCTCCTCCTACCTCTCTGGCCGGTCGCAGTCGGTGTTAGTGGGGGGCCAGAGGTCGACTCCTAGGTTTCTCCCTTGTGGGGTGCCTCAGGGGTCGGTCCTCTCCCCCCTGCTATTCAACATCTACATGAAACCGCTGGGCGAGATCATCCAAGGACATGGGGTGAGGTATCATCAATATGCGGATGATACCCAGCTTTACATCTCCACCCCATGCCCAGTCAACGAAGCGGTGGAAGTGATGTGCCGGTGCCTGGAGGCTGTTGGGGCCTGGATGGGTGTCAACAGACTCAAGCTCAACCCGGATAAGACGGAGTGGCTGTGGGTTCTGCCTCCCAAGGACAATTCCATCTGTCCGTCCATCACCCTGGGGGGGGAATTATTGACCCCCTCAGAGAGGGTCCGCAACTTGGGCGTCCTCCTCGATCCACAGCTCACATTAGAACAACATCTTTCAGCTGTGGCGAGGGGGGCGTTTGCCCAGGTTCGCCTGGTGCACCAGTTGCGGCCCTATCTGGACCGGGACTCATTGCTCACAGTCACTCATGCCCTCATCACCTCGAGATTCGACTACTGTAATGCTCTCTACATGGGGCTACCTTTGAAAAGTGTTCGGAAACTTCAGATCGTGCAAAATGCAGCTGCGAGAGCAGTCATGGGCCTACCTAGGTATGCCCATGTTTCACCATCACTCCGCAGTCTGCATTGGTTGCCGATCAATTTCCGGTCACAATTCAAAGTGTTGGTTATGACCTTTAAAGCCCTTCATGGCATCGGACCAGAATATCTCCGAGACCGCCTCCTGCCGCACGAATCCCAGCGACCGATTAGGTCCCACAGAGTGGGCCTTCTCCGGGTCCCGTCAACTAAACAATGTCGGTTGGCGGGCCCCAGGGGAAGAGCCTTCTCTGTGGCGGCCCCGGACCTCTGGAACCAACTCCCCCCGGAGATTAGAACTGCCCCTACTCTTCCTGCCTTCCGTAAACTCCTTAAAACCCACCTTTGCCGGCAGGCATGGGGGAACTGAAACATCTCCCCCGGGCACGTTTAATTTATGCATGGTATGTCTGTGTGTGTGACTGTTAGCATATGGGGTTTTTTAAATATTTAAATATTTTAAATCTGTCGGATTGCTTATGATTTGTTTTTTACATGTTGTGAGCCGCCCCGAGTCTTCGGAGAGGGGCGGCATACAAATCTAAGTAATAAATAAATAAATAAATAAATAAATAATTGATAACTATAAATAACACAATAAAAATGTAAACAATTGATATATGGATTAGATAAAGCAATGAAGAGATATATAGAGTTTACTTTTTGATTCACCAGGAATGTAAACAAAATGGAAATGACGTACTGTGTAACCATTTTCCTTTCTTTTTCTATTTTCTTTTTCTTCTATTTTCTTTTCTCTCTTTTTCTCTCTCTGTTCATCTTTCTTGTTTCTCTTTCTTTTCTTTTGCTAGGTTTTTCCTTTTTTTCTTCTCCCTACCCTTTCTTTTCTTTCTCTTAATTACATGTTTGTATTAGTCGTTTACTATTCTTTTTGAATTGTATTGTTTTTCTATTTGTGAACAAAAACTTATTAAAAAAACCCCAAGGACCAAAAGGGGGAAATATAGTAGAAAGACTGCAGTATAAATAGTATGTGTATGAGAAACGTAGAAAATACAATTGTTGAAGAGCATGACTTTTTTGAGATTATTATGCCAAAGGTGCAGTGTACATGTTATAATCTGGTACTAAATCTGCAAATGTTTCACCGAAATAGTACAAAATAGTGGCTTTGAAGTTACAACTTGCATCTTTTTGCAGTGGAAGTATTTTAATCCAATGTGATTGCTTTCATGCTTATGGCACCGATATCTATGGCTTCTGTTTTTTTTTCCTGGTCTCTTCAGTATTTGTCAAATTTCACCGATGATACAATTTCATTTGTTTATGTTTATATTAACTATATAAATGCCCTCCATTTCTGGCTGCCAAATGCTGATGTGGCATGGAATTTCAGCATATACAATTCTTGCCTTTCCTGAACAAAAATCGTAGAATAATCAGTCATTTTTTTTTTAAAAAAAAAATGTTATTAAGTTTTAACAAGAGTTAAAATATAAAATATAAAAAATAATATAAATATAAAATATAAATAAAAAATAATTAAAAAAAGAAAAAGTTAGAAAAGGGCAAAGTTAGGAGTGCAGGAAAAAATAAATAAAAAAGAGTAACTTCTGACTATTTTTGATACACATCAGGGGATAGTTCCTCCCAGTTTGGACTGGATTGCCCGAACTGCTAACGACCTGCTGGTGATGTCACAATGGCATCATGGATCCGGTTCGGACACTTGCTGATCCATCTTTTTGGGAGGAACTTTTTTTCAAATTTTTTTAACTGTTTGGAAGTTTTTTCCTCTGCTGCTGCTTGAAAAAGGGCCCTCCTGTCCATCCCTGCATTTATACTTACTTTATTCCTTCACCCGAAGCACAGCTGATCAGCTCCTCATCAGCCAGTGAACATCAGGAAGTTCCCTCCTGCCCAAATGTCAGCAACATGAGGCTCCCTCCACCCCAATGGCAGCCCCAAAAGGTAGGGCTGGCAGTAAGTAGCAAAACTACACATGAGATATTTAGACATTGTCTATTCTAGCTTGAAATTTCTCCTACTTTTGGGCATAGCTAAAAGGCTAGATTAAATTGCTACCCTCCATATGGAGAGAACTGGCAGAGAAGTATGCACAAAAAATTGGCAATATTTATCCATTTTCTGCCTCAGTAACGAATCTGGCAACTAGTACTGTCCTTATTGTTTTAGTGAAGGACAAGTTAAGGAAAGCGATTGATAGATAACTCTGGTTTCATTTCTCCTCCCACTGTGCATTACCTGCCAACAAGAAAAAAAACACTATCAGTTGCTCTGTTGAGTGTTTGCATCATGGATATCTATACTGCTAAAAAAAAAATAAAGGGAACACTTAAACAACACAATATAACTCCAAGTAAATAAAACTTCTGTGAAATCAAACTGTCCACTTAGGAAGCAATACTGATTGACAATCAATTCCACATGTTGTTGTGCACATTCACCTTTGTACAGAACAAAGTATTCAATGAGAATATTTCATTCATTCAGATCTAGGATGTGTTATTTGAGTGTTCCCTTCATTTTTTTTGAGCAGTTGCACCATCTATTCCTGCTAGTTGGTGAAGTGCAGGCACCAGTATATTACTATGCAATATAGATTATAAATTAAAAATCTTAATTTGCATAGTATGGCATGAACATGCCAAGAAAAATAGGTATTTGCCCTTGTGACATATTCACTTTACCTCCCACAAGGAATATTATTCATGGCACAGGTGTGATAATGGCTGGAATCAAATGTACAGAACATTTTCTCTAGGCAACTAAAAATACTATAATTAATCAATACTATGATGAGTTATCAAGTCATCCTCTAGAGCAGTGGTTCTCAACCTGGGGGTCGGGACCCCTTTGGGGGTCGATTGACCCTTTCAAGGGGGTCGCCTAAGACCCTGGGAAAAGACAAATTTTCCCTGGCATTAGGAACTAAAGCTTCTATTCTGGCATCTTGGAACATATTTTTACAATCTGACCAGGCGTTTACAGTGGGGGCATCTCTCTGAGGTTCCTGCCAATCAGCTCAAAGCTCTGTTGGGAGAATTGGCGCTAGACTCATGGTTGGGGGTCACCACAACATGAGGAACTGTATTAAGGGGTCACGGCCTTAGAAAGGTTGAGAACCACTGCTCTAGAGCATGGGTGTCAAACTCGCCACATCACGTTGCCATTTCACGATGTATTTCCCATTCATGGAGTTTATTTATTTATTTATTAGATTTGTATGCCGCCCCTCTCCGTAGACTTGGGGCGGTTCACAACACAATAAAACAGTTCATGGCAAATCTAATAATTTACAATTTAAAATATTTTTTAAAAACCCATTACTAAGCAGACATACATACATACAAACATACCATACATAAATTATATAGGCCCGGGGGAAATATCTCAGTTCCCCCATGCCTGACGACAAAGGTGGGTTTTGAGGAGTTTACGAAAGGCAAGGAGGGTAGGGGCAGTTCTAATCTCTGGGGGGAGCTGGTTCCAGAGAGTTGGGGTGGACATGGCCTGTACATAATGCATCCATCCCATGGGCCATCCCTTGACATCCCTGCTCTAGAGGTTCCTTAGGGGATGACCAGGGCATGTAGAAGATTGCAGTGTGGATTATAAAACACCAATTAAGGAAATGAAATTGAAAGCAGGCAAGTTGTACGTTTATGAAACTTGAGAAAGGGGAAGTTATATTTAACTAAAGATGGTATAATCTTGTGAAGTGAAGGTAAAGCAATAAAAGCATGGGTTCAAGCAGTTTACAGATACTTGAGGGGTTGCCACGGTGAGGAGGGGGTCTCTTTATTCCCCAGGGCACCAGAGGGCCGGACGAGGAACAATGGTTGGAAGCTGACCAAGGAGAGATTCAACCTGGAAATAAGGAAGAACTTCCTGACGGTCAGAGCGATCAACCAATGGAACTGCCTGCCAGGGGAGGTGGTGAACTCCCCAACTCTGGACACCTTCAAGAGGAGATTGGACTTCCATTTGGCTGGGGTGCTGTAGGGTTTCCTGCTCAGGCAGGGGGTTGGACTCGATGACCTAACGGTCCCTTTCAACAATAAATAAATAAATAAATAAATAAATAAATAAATAAATAAATAAATAAATAAATAAATAAATAAATAAATAAATAAATAAATAAATAAATAAATAAATAAATAAATAAATAAATAAATAAATAAATAAATAAATAAATAAATAAATAAATAAATAAATAAATAAATAAATAAATAAATAAATAAATAAATAAATAAATAAATAAATAAATAAATAAATAAATAAATTGAAAATATGAATTGGCATATGATTATGAAATTTGAAATACATAGGTTGGTGATAGTTACATGTTACATTCTGATGAATGTTGATAATATTTACTAGTTAGAGAGGAATGTGAGCAGGAACTCTGCTGGCTGGAGAGGCTTGGACTGAACTTTAGCTTTTCAGCATGGAAACAGCAATTGCATCTTGAATTCTGATTCTTACTACCCCTAATGACCAATAGAGCAGATCAGGCAACCTTCTTGGGGAAAGATTTGTGCTGCCATAGAAGCTTAAAGAGATAGGCAGGCATCAGCAAACTGATGAAAATGGACATTCTTAAACAGAACTCCATACCGAACAACTTTTTCATCGTATCTGGGCATAATAGACTATTGGAGATCAATATGTAGGTCGCTGAAATAATTTAGAGATTAGCACTCCTTAGACCAAGTCTGCTGTCTTGGGATTTGTGAGTTGCACTCCAAAATAAGTTTCCTATTTGCATTTTGTTGTGTTGCAAGCCACTTTGTGAAGTACCACAGAACAGTGTTTTTCAACCGGTGTGCTGAGGCTTCAGCCCTGGAGCTCCCACTTGCAGAAGCCGCCCCCCGGCTATTGCCCGCCGCCGCCGCTATTGGCACCCTCCCGCGGGAGGCCGGCAAAGGTTGCTTTGAAAATCGGCCCCCTCACGCCCATGGTTTCTCGTCGCTAATAGCGGCGGCGGGCAATAGTCGGGGGAGGGGCGGCTTCTGCAAGTGGGAGCTCCAGGGCTGAGGCTTCCACTTGTGGCTGTCCCCGCCCGCCCGATCCGTCCTTCTCTCCGGCTTTCTTGGGGCGCGGCTCCTCCCACAGCGGTGGCTGCAGCGGCGCTGGCGATCCGGCCGCTAACCGCTCCGAGCGCTGTGAGAACACCCACCCCTCTCACAGTCCCATCCTGGGCTGTCAGTAAAGGGGCTGCTTCCCATCCCCCTGCCAGCTTGCTCAGAACATTCAAACTAAGGAAAACCTTCGCCGGCCTCCACAGAAAAGAAAGGAAGAGAGAGAATGAGAGAGAGAGAGCAACAGAGAGAGAGAGAGAAAGAAAGAACAAGAGAGAGCAAGCATGAGAGAGAGAGAGAAAGAAAATAAGAGAGAGAACGAGAGAGAGAGAGAGCAACAGAGAGAGAGAAAGAACAAGAGAGAGAAAGCATGAGAGAGAGAAAGCATGAGAGAGAGAGAGAAAGAAAATAAGAGAGAGAACGAGAGAGAGAGAGAGCAACAGAGAGAGAGAAAGAACAAGAGAGAGAAAGCATGAGAGAGAGAAAGAACAAGAGAGAGAAAGCATGAGAGAGAGAAAGAACAAAAGAGAGAGAGAAAGAAAATAAGAGAGAGAACGAGAGAGAGAAAGAAAGCAAGAGAGAAAAAGAGATAGCAAGAGAGAGAGAGAAAGCAAGAGAGACAGGTAGGGAGAGGAAAGGAGAGAGAGAGAAATGAGAACAAAAAGGGGAGAAAAAAGGAGAAATGAGAAAATGATTGAGGCAGAGAATGAGAGGAGAGAGAAACAAAAGAGAGAGAGGTGATTCTTGAAGCATATGGTAAAAAGCACCCAAATAATAAGAAAACCCCCCCAGCCCACATCTGTTTTTGAAAAGAATAAAAGAGAAAAAAACCCCAGCCCTCAACTGATTTTGGAAATGGTTCGAGTGTGTATACACACACATACATAAGGGGGGGGGAGAGAGAGACAGGGATGGAAAAAGAGGAGAAGTGAGAGGGAGAAGGAATGAGGGAAAAAGGGAGGAAGAGAGAGAAATGAGAAACATGAGAGAGAAAAGGGGGAAAGACAGGAGAAGTACCCAGAAATGAGACATTGGTATAAATTTGCGGAGGGATGATTGATGATTGACTGTATTTATAAGGGGATGTTACATGGGATTGTATATATGAGGGGGTTATTTATGCATGTATGTATTTATGTATTTATGTATTTAATTATTTATTTATTTATTTATTTATGTATTTGTTTGTTTATTTGTTTATTTGTTTATTTGTTTATTTGTTTATTTGTTTATTTATTTATTTATTTATTTATTTATTTATTTATTTATTTATTTATTTATTTATTTATTTATTTATTTATTTATTTGTGTCATTTTGGTTGGTGGTGTGCCCCAGGATTTTGTAAATGTAAGAAATGTGCCGCGGCTCAAAAAAGGTTGAAAATCACTGCCATAGAATATAACACTGATAGACAAATACCGTATTTTTGGAGTATAAGATGCATCGGAGTACAAAATGCACCTTTTTTTGGTTAGGGAAGAAAACAAGGAAAAAAGGCCTCTGCCTCCCAGCAATTTGCCAAGTAGCAAACAGCACAGAAGATATACACTGTTTGCTGTGTATTTCTGTGCATGTGTGCCTGACCCCAGGAAATAGCAAAAATTTGGAGAAATGTACCTTATGGCAGTATATCAATCCCAGAAAGTTTTCTTAAATGTAATCACACTAAGTCCTGCCAATTATTTAAATAGATCTATTCCAAACATGACTAAGTCAGGATTTAACTCGTCTGCCTTAATACTAATATTTAATACTAAAACAGGACATTTCAGATTACACATTTACAGATCTTTAAAATTGATGTGGCTTTCTGGAAGTATTCTCTGCTATTTAAAAGAAGATACAATAGCACTGGGCCTCTTCAGATCAAGCATTTATTTCAAAAAGCTTCCTCATTTTGTTAAGTTGTCTAGAACTAAAGCAGTCTAATAATTTGAACATTCTATAGACCAGTGATGGCAAACCTTTTTTCTCTCGGATGCTGAACGTTCATGCGCAAACCATCCCCTGTCCAATTGTCTCTCCTATATTTTATATATTTTTTCTCTCATCCATATATCCTTCCTCTACTCTTCATTGATGTATTCTATTCTCATATCTCTTCTTCTATCCCTTCCCTGATATTTACTACTACACGTTTTTATTCTCCTTAACTTTCAATTTATATTGGACTAACTAACTAACTAACTAACTAACTAACTAACTAACTAACTAACTAACTAACTAACTAACTAACTAACTAACTAACTAACTAACTAACTAAAAAACAAATAAATAAAAAACCACTATCACACCTGCACAAGTGCCCACACCCATAATTCAATGCCTAGGGAGGGCAAAAATTGCCTCTTCTACCCCTCGGAGGCCCTCTGGAGGCCAGAAACAGCCCATTTCCCAACTTCGATTTTCACCTGAAAATGCCCTCCCAGAGCCTCCCTGTGAGCCGAAAATCAGCTGGCCAGTGTGCACATTCGAGCTAGAACTGAGCTGGTGAAACAGCTCGCGTGCTGGCAGATATAGCTCCACGTGCCACCTGTGCCACTTGTGCCATAGGTTCATCAGTTATTCAATTACCTCTTTGCAGCAAAAAATAAACAGCCTGTTTCAGCCTTTGCCTCTCCCTGCAGCAATTTGCCTCTGTGCAGCTTTAGTTTCATTTTCATTTTAGCATGTAGGCTTGCCAGCAACTTCAATCAAGGCAGATAATCAGTGGCTTGTGCTAATCAGGCTCTGCTGCTGTTTGCTGCAAGGAGGTAAATTGTTGGTAGGCAGAGACCAAAGAGTCGGGGTGGCTGGGTGGGGCTACATTCACCCTTTTTGGGGGTGGGGGTGGTAAAAAGGTGCGTCTTATACTCCATACCAGTGGTGGGCTCCTGCCGTTATGGCTAATTGCATATAGCTCCATGGCTCTGGCACATGAGTGCGGGATTGAGCGCAATTTTGCTCCCCATACCTGTGCAGGTAGCAAATGGATGCACATGCATGCATGCTTTGGTGAGGTTTTTTGCTTCTCCTAAGCAGGGAAGCAAAAAACTCTCAGTGAAATGTGCATGCACATCCATTCCTGTGCAAGATTTTGCTACCTGCACAGGTGTGGGGAGCAAAATTGCACTCGATCCCACACTTGCATGCCAGAGCCATGGAGCTGTGCACAATTAGCCATACCAGCAGGAGCCAACCACTGCTCCATACCATACTATACCATACCATACCATAAAAATATGGTAAATAAATTAGACATTTGAAAACATAGCTAAGTAGAAGGCAGGATAGAAATACTGTTTTCACTTTAGTACAAGCTCTGTCTGTCTGTCTGTCTGTCTGTCTGTCTGTCTGTCTGTCTCTCTCTCTCTCTCTATCTATCTATCTATCTATCTATCTATCTATCTATCTATCTATCTATCTATCTTCTACTTACCCACCCACCCACCCATTTCTATCAACCTTCTTAACGCTCTGGGTGGTGTTAATCAAGCATGCTATTTTTTTTTACACTGAATAAAGTGTATATCTTACAGTACATTATAATCAGAATTATGAACACTTTCCACTAAAATCTTTATTACTCTTGCCTTTCTTGGGGCACAGATGGAAATACCTTTTATCTATCCACTTGCAACCTTAAGGTCATCTCTGAATCCTCGTAAGCCATTTCTCACATCCAGGCAGATGCCAATTGCTGCCACTGCTGCTTTTTTCAACATGTTTCCCAACCTGCTCTTTTCTTCTTTATAATTATCACTTAAACCTTGCACTAAACCTCTCCTCTTTCGCAGATTAGTATAACCTCTACATTGCTGCTCTGGTTTCTTGCCTCTAGTCAGTTCAGAACAATTCTGCTAAATTCATTGTTCTCATTTTTAAGACTTCACTTTAGCATCTTGCCAGTTTTCTACATCAGCATCAAGCATCCAGTCCTTTCAATTTAAACTTCATTTAAAGCTTTCAGTTTCTTCACCTCAATTATATATCCAGGTTTTTTTCTTTTTCTCAGCCAAACTCTTTTAGACTATCACTTTTTTTCCTTTCTGTAGTACTGTAGATTTGCTCTTGCATTCTCACCCTAGAAAGCAGGCAAAGTAGGCACCCACAATTAACCTGCTATAGAATTCCCAGGCTCCATTATGTTGCCATAGATAAACAACTGCTATTCTATGGAACAGCCGACAGCAGTTAAATTACCAACACAAGTACTCTACCATATTGTTAGCTGCAGCAACGGAGGATCAAAACTGTGATCACAACTTCCCCCTCCTCCCCCATGCCATCACTCTACTAAACACCTATTGTACTGTCTTATGCCTAAAGATATTTACTCATGTAGTAGGGCTATATGGAGATCAGGACCGCCTCCACCCTGCTCGCCTTTCACAAACTCCTTAAAACCCACTTCTGCCATCAAGCATGGGGAAATTGATTCCCCCGGGCCGTTCCATTTTATGCATGGTTTGTTTGGGATGTATGATTGTTTTTATAATAATGGGTTTTAAACTGTTTTTAATCATTAGATTTGTACTGTATTTTGTTGTTGTGAACTGCTCCAAGTCTCCGGAGAGGGGCAGCATACAAATCTAATAAATAAATAAATAAATAATAATAATAATAATAATAATAATAATAATAATAATAATAATAATACTATTCTCATCTTTCCTGCACCTTCGTCTATTACTGTAACTAATTTATGATCTATGATTTGTCACTTTGTTGTTTGCATGTATACTGAGAGCTTATGCACTGTATATCCAATCACATTTGGCAATAAAGAATATTCTACTCTATGGTGATCGTGACTGCAGTCAGATCTCTCTTCTTCATCTGTTCAGCGTCGACACAAGTACCACACATTTGTCAGTTTGACCCATTATCTCTGCCTCCTCTCTTATATGCTTTTTATGGCCTTCCTTGGTATTTTTTTCCTTATATAGCCTATAATTGGCCTAAGGTTTGCATGGCCTCCATAGGCTGGAAATAAGCCAGAAAGAACACTGCTGTCAGCAAAATGCTCACCGTATAGCAGTGATGGCGAACCTATAGCATGGGTGCCAGAGGTGGCATGTGGAGCCTTATCTGCTGGCACATGAACCGTTGCCCTAGTTCAGCTCCAATGTGCATGTATATGCGGGCCAGCTGATTTTTGGCTTCCAGAGAGCCTCTGGTGAGATGGGTTAGGGCGTTGTTACCCTCCCCTGGCTCCAGAGAAGCCTTTGGAGCCTGAGGATTGCAAAACATGAGCCTAATGGGCTCACCAGAAATTGGGAAACAGGCCGTTTCCGGCCTCCAGAGGGCTTCCAGGAGGCAGGGGAAGCTGTTTTTGCCCTCCCCAGGCATTGAATAAGGGCGCACTCATGCATGCGCAATTGCACGCACCTACGCTCTTTCGGCACCCAAGGTAAAAAAGTTCACCATCACTGCCCTATAGAATTCTCAGGAGAAGTTTATCATCAATTGGCCAATGTAACACAGGACTGTTTTTCCCTCTGCATTCGTACTATTTGGTGTCTCTTTGGTTTGGTCTCTTTTTGCCTTAATTTTTAATCATTACAGCTGGAGGTACTTAAACTAAAGGAAAGGGGAACTGAGACACTATTATAAATTGATCATGTCATCAAGATCCTAATCAATAATATTTTAGCCAAGGTGGAAACATCAGTTGATCCATTCTGGTAGAAAATGCTTCTTGACTAGAGTCTAATAGCCTCCTGGCTTACATTTTATTCTCTTGTGGTGCCATTAACTAGATGAAGTGTTTAGAGGAATATATGTGATAATTTGGCTTGATAGATACCAAGTACCATAATCTAGACACAATTGGCAATTGTACGGCTGATGTTGTTGCACGATGCTTATATCTTTACCCCCAACAACAGGGGGGAACTGTGGAAACATTCATACATTTTTTTTAAAAAAAAAAACAGTCTGCGACTGAAAGGGTTGCACAGGAAAAGTCTGTTCTTGAAATTCAGGCAAGGTACATCCCAATGCAGTGTATGTGAACTTCTCCAAGAATCCCAGGTGAATCTGAATTAATGCTTCCACTCCTCTGTTAACACTTGTAAAATTGCCGACATTGCCTAAGGGAGCCATAGAAGCAGTTACCTAGCAAGATCGGTGCTGAGTTGAACCTTCTTATTTAAGTCAGAAAGAAAGAAAGAACAGATTGTACTGTACATAGTTTTCTAATTTTTGCTGGTGTTAAAGGGGAGAATGTAGACTAATCTTGAGATACTGGAATAACCGGTAATTCCAATATTAAAATGTATCAAGTCCTGGTGATGCTGCCATATCTGAACGAGGGGGAAAAAAGTCAATTGAGATATCTTATTTTTCTCTGATCTTTATGTTAACAGATCTTTTTTTTTAGCCCCTTTAGCCCAGGAAGGAGTAGGAAGAAGAGATTTTCCGCTGATGGATAACAGTGGGAACTTGGTTTTGTTTCTTAAAATTAATTTCTCCAGGGAAAAGATAACCCAATAATAACCCCAATCCAGCCAATCAGAGGAAAAGAAAGATTTCTCTTTAACTGAGAAACCCTCTTCTCTTTTCCTTTCATGTAGCTTCAACTTAAGAGAAGCTAACCCAGCTTCCATCACACACAAATCAACATATACAGATAAATGTTCTTTCTCAAAAGATTCTCATGAATTTAGCCTGTCTCTTGCCTTTGTATTTCAAGCGTGTTTTATCCACTTGTCATCCTATTCTTTTTCCAGAGTCAACCTAATGCATTGACCAATGTACTATGAAGATGCATTTAACCTGATACCTTCCCCTATTTGCCATTAGGCCAAATTGTATGTAATAAATTGTTGTCATTGGTTATTACTTAAAGTTCCATTTTTGTGCTTGCTGAACACACAGCCCTGAATAATAACCTTTGAGTTTGCTCCTAAAATCACACGTGTTACAACATCACTGTGATATTTCACTTATTCATGTGAGACACACAACGCACTCAATCTGGCATTCTAAACTTACTTCCTCACTATTCTGTTTTCCCCCAGGATTGTATGTTTGCTTGTTTACTTAGTCAAGAATATACAGCTAAAAACAAAGGGAACACTGAAATAACACATCCTAGATCTGAATGAATGAAATATTCTCTTTGAATACTTTCTTCTGTACAAAGTTGAATGTGCACAACAACATGTGGAATTGATTGTCCATCAGTGTTGCTTCCTAAGTGGACAGTTTGATTTCACAAAAGTTTGATTTACTTGGAGTTATATTGTGTTGTTTAAGTGTTCCCTTTATTTATTTTTTTGAGCAGTGTATATAAAATGCCACCCAACTTCCAGAAATGGTTAGAAATATTAATGAATACTGTGGAACTATTACCTCCTTGTATTCCTGTAGGAGAGCAATTGATAGTGTTTTTTCTTGTTGGCAGGTAATGCACAGTGGGAGGAGAAATGAAATCAGAGTTATCTATCAATCACTTTCCTTAACTTGTCCCTCACTAAAACAATAAGTAAATAAGTATAACATTATTTGAATATATAAGATGAGTACAAATAAATGTTAACATTTGGATAGGAACAGTAGGCCTGCTGGTGATCTTATGCACACCCCTTAGGAACGAGGTGAGGTCTGTGAAGGGATCCCCGTCGCTGGCATGCCCGGTGCACTCCTGGTGACTGGCATGCGCATAGCTGATGTGCGCACATGCCCATGTGAGAGTCCACTTCTGTGCATGCGCAGGAAGTGAAATCTCACATGAGTACGCTCACATGTGCAAAATTTGATTTGATTGATTGATTGATTTTGTCCAATATACAATGCGGGTTTTAGTGGGTATACACATGGTTAAATACATGATGAAGGTTATAGAGGAGATACTCATGGTAAAATATATCTAAGAAATAATAGAAAAGAGGGTATAGGAATAGAACATATCAATGAAAGAATAAAAGAGATATAGAAATAGAAGAAAGGAATAGGAGATATAGGAGAGCAATAGGACAGGGGACAGAAGGCACTCTAGTGCACTTGTACTCGCCCCTTACTGACCTCTTAGGAATCTGGATAGGTCAACCGTAGATAATCTAAGGGTAAAGTGTTGGGGGTTTGGGGATGACACTATGGAGTCCGGTAATGAGTTCCACGCTTCGACAACTCGGTTACTGAAGTCATATTTTTTACAGTCAAGTTTGGAGCGGTTAATATTAAGTTTAAATCTGTTGTGTCCTCTTGTGTTGTTGTGGTTGAAGCTGAAGTAGTCGCTGACAGGCAGGACGTTGCAGCATATCATCTTGTGGGCAATACTTAGATCTTGTTTAAGGCGTCTTGGTGAGATTTCACTTCCTGTGCATATGCAGTAGCCGAATCTCACGTGGGTGCACATGTGTACACGTCGGGAACTCCGAGATATGGGTGCATCTCTATTTTCCCTTCCAGGACTGCATACCAGACTGTCCATGCTGCAATACTGGGTGTTGTCAACAGTAGATAGTCTAAAGGTAAAATTTGGGGGATTTGAGGGGGAAGCCACAGAGTCAGGTAGTAAGTTCCAAGCAATAATAATAATAATAATAATAATAATAATAATAATAATAATAATAATAATAATAATAATAATAATCATAATCATAATCATAATCATAATCATAATCATAATCATAATCATAATCATAATCATAATCATAATCATAATCATAATCATAATCATAATCATAATCATAATCATAATCATAATCATAATCATAATCATAATCATAATCATAATATTTATTAGATTTGTATGCCGCCCCTCTCTGAAGACTCAGAGCGGCTCACAACAACAATGCACAATGTACAAATCTAATGCTAAAAGAACAATTTAAAACCCTTATTATAAAAAACAATCACATAACCTAACAGACCATACATAAAACCATAGTAGCTAGGGGTAAACACTCTGTTGCTGAAATTGAATTTTCTGCAATCGAGTTTGGAGCGGTTCGCTTTGAGTTTGTATCTGTTAAGTGCGGACGTATTGTTGTGATTGAAGCGGAAGTAGCCATTGACAGGAAGGACATTGTAGCAGATAATTTTATGAGCTATGCTTAGGTCATGCCAAAGGCGACATAGTTCTAAGTTTTCTAAGTCCAGGATTTCAAGTCTGTTGGGCGTAAGGTATTCTGTTGCGAGCAGACGAGTGGAGGACTCTTCTCATAAAATATCTCTGGACACGCTTTATTGCAATGATGACAAACCTTTTTTTGGTTCATGGGCCTAAAAGTGGGGTGTGTGAGGGGTCACATTTTGCATGCCCACACCCATGATTCCATGCCTGTTTTTCACTGTCCCCAGGCTTCAGAGCCTTTCTAGGAGCTTGGGAATGGTGAAAACGGCCTTCCCCATGCCCCTGGAGGTCCTCCAGTGGCCAGAAATGGCCCATTTGCCATGTACCATTGAACCCAAAGTTCCATATATATATATTTTTGCTCCCTCAGGCTTCAGAGCCTTTCTAGGAGCCTGGGGATGGTGAAAATGACCTTCCCTGTGCCCCTGGAGGCACTCCAGTGGCCAGAAATGGCCCATTGAACCCAAAGTTCCAGGTTTGTTTTGGGTTTTTTTGCTCCCTCAGGCTTCAGAGCCTTTCTAGGAACTTGAGGAGGGCGAAAATGGCCTCCCCCCCCCCGGAGTCCCTCCTAGGGCCAGAAATGGCTCCCTTCCCAACTTGCAGCTCACATGCCCAGCAATATGGCTCTGTGTGCCACTTGTGGCATGCATGCCATAGGTTCGCCATCAGGGCTCTATTGCATTAATGTCTGATATGCAGTATGGGTTCCAGACAGATGAGCTGTATTCAAGGTATTAAATATTGAATAACATGATTTATTTGTTGGTATAGCATACTTACCAAACATGTGTGTCAGGCCATGGTGGTTAAAATAGTATATTAAACCCTAGCTTGGTATTACTATATATCTGAACCAGATGGTGATGCCTGATTGTAGGAGCTATTACAGTAGCTTTAAAAAGGAACACTGAGCAATGCTTTTTATATCAATCTATCTACAAACATTTAGTGTGAGGAGGAGATATGGAGGAGAAATAAATTGAGAGGAAGGACAGCTGAAAAGAAGTAAGTAGGCAAGAGGAGAAGAAATGAGATGGATATAGGGATTCCGAATGTGGAAGGTCATTGTATTTGTAGTCTTAATGCTTCATAACATTTGGTACGAGGTGTAGTTCAAAGCTGCACCATGCAATAGCTGAATGTAATTCCTCCAGAACCATGCATTCAATACACAATTTCACAAAACTAACTAAATAAGAAAACAACTGTGGTCAGAGTTCATAAGCAATCACTTTATGTGCTTTTCTCAAACCTAAAATGCTATGGATAAGAAGTCTGAGCTCTGTTGTGTTCATGGCCAGGAGCCAAGAAAGCGTACATAGTGAAATATCATCACTATGGTGCCTCCCAGACCAAACAGGTGATGTATAGTGTGGACATTGTCGTCCTGTTTAGATCTTACTGAATAACTTACATTGACCCCACACCTCTGTCTGCAGAGTTGCACATTACTAGGGAAAAGATCATCATTTGTCACTGGAGCTCAATGAAGGTTCCTTTTTTCCCTCACTCCCTTTTTCTTTCTCTCTCTTTTCACATAAAAAATTGTGCATTTGTCATTTAACTTATTTCCTTTTATTCTGAGTTTGGCTCCAGTGCCCCTACACTGGGAGATTAAGGATTTTGCTTCATTCTGAGATTTGCTGGACTCTGAACGCTGTCGTTATTTTCCTAGAGATGAAGGGACAATGTTTATTGAAGGTAAATAGACTAGACTAGACTAGACTAGACTAGACTAGACTAGACTAGACTAGACTAGAATAGAATAGAATAGAATAGAATAGAATAGAATAGAATTCTTTATTGGCCAAGTGTGATTGGACACACAAGGAATTTGTCTTGGTGCATATGCTCTCAGCGTACATAAAAGAAAAATATACATTTGTCAAGAATCATGTGGTACAACACTTGATGATTGTCATAGGGGTCAAATAAGCAATGAAGAAACAATCAATATTAATAAAAAAATCTTAGGATACAAGCATATAAGCACAATACCATATTATACAAGCATATAAGCATACAAGCATAATACCAAGAAGATGGCGTTTGTGATATATTCTGTTTTTTTCCTCCTGCTATGCATGTCATCTTGATTTGACCCGTGTGACAATCATTAAGTATTGTACTACATGATTCTTGTCAAATGTATCTTTTTCTTTTATGTACACTGAGAGCATAGGCACCAAGACACATTACTTGTGTGTCCAATCACACTTGGCCAATAAAATTCTATTCTATTCTATTCTATTCTATTACTCCCTTCTCTGAGCCTTAACCTTATGCACATCCAATACTACACATGTTCTGAAACAAAGCCAGCTGTTCCCCAATATCTTAGATTTGAACTCCTTCTATTTTTCTTCCATTGTTACGATCTCTACCTTTGATGTTCTGTTGCTTACTTACTCACTTCCAATTTGATGTCTACAGAAATTCCAGATTAGTTCAGGTCTGGGCTTCTGGCTAGTTCATACCCTAAGGGCTACTCACTCCTGATTGACTGTACTCCATATTTCTTGCTTAGAAATAGGATGTTTTCTGGAACTCGATACTCTAACAATCTAAGTATTTCAGATAACTGTGTAGTTTAGTTGCCCCTGAATTTATTTTAGCTGTTTTGTTCATGGCCCCTGCCACTAAGTGATTGGGGTTGCATGACTTGTATGACCCCATGAAGAAGGACAGCAAAAGCATAATTTGGTATCTGAACAAGACAACAGGAACTATTTATTAGGGGGATCCCAGTGGACATGGAAATAAGTTTCTACTTATTTCAGAAAGTCATTGGAAACTTGGCTGTTCTCTCAGGCCTTGGAGCAAAATAGTGGTGGAGCCAGTCTAGGATGTTTTAGTATTTTTCAGTGTTGGTTTTTGGATGCTTATGACCTGTTTCTTTTTTTATTGTTTGTTTATTTCAGTTTAAACCATCCAGAGTCATTTGGAGTCGAGGAGCTCTAAATTGGAAAGCAGAAAGTGGGGAGGAAGGAAGGAAGGAAGGAAGGAAGAAAAGAAGGAAGGAAGGAAGGAAAGAAGGAAGGAAAGAAGGAAGGAAAGAAGGAAGGAAGGAAGAAAAGAAGGAAAGAAGGAAGGAAAGAAGGAAGGAAGAAAAGAAGGAAGGAAGGAAGGAAGGAAGGAAGGAAGGAAGGAAGGAAGGAAGGAAGGGAAGTTGGGTTCTGCTTTGGCTAGCAAAATTCAGATTGATATCATAATGACAGAATTGCATTATCAGTCAAAATTGGAAGACCATTTCTGGATCAGTTGCAGCTCCTAGACATTTTTCTTTTATACATAACTGCTAGCAGGAGAGTTTTAAATGGCAGGCAGAGCTAGTTTGGTGACATTTAGTGTTGTATGTGTAATAAGCCTGAACATTTGAAACATTCTGGAATGGGAAAACGTTACCCTTTTCCTCTATTTTGCCACATTGTATGAACAAATATTAGAATAAAGTGGTAAGCTGATATTTGAGAGCCATTTATTATATTTATATGAGGGAAAGATTACTCTTTACCTGCCCTTTAAATTTTCTGACAATAAAGTCAATGTGGTAATGAATCTTTTTCTACTTTATCTCCTAAAAATGAGCGGCCATCTTACATCTTGGATGATTTTCCTTTTAAGTAGATATGACATTTATTTATCTTTAATTTTAAATAATCATTTTTGGCTCAAAATGGATATAATCCTCTGGCTAGCCTCATCCATGATGGATGATCTCTGGCAGGCCCCGGACAGGGGCTTGTCCTCTGTCCTGGTGCTTCTTGACCTCTCAGCAACTTTCGATACCATCGACCATGCTATTCTTCTGCGCCGGCTGGAGGGGTTGGGAGCACTGTTCATTAGTGATTCTCCTCCTACCTCTCCGGTCAGTCGCAGTCGGTGTTAGGGGGGGTCAGAGGTCAACCTCTAGGTCTCTCCCTTGTGGGGTGCCTCAGGGGTCAGTCCTCTCCCCCCTGCTATTTAATATCTACATGAAACTGCTGGGTGAGATCATCCAAGGACCTCAGTACATCAGAAGCAGTGGAAGTGATGTGCCGGTGCCTGGAGGCTGTTAGGCTCTGGATGGGTGTCAACAGGCTCAAACCCAACCCTGACAAGACGGAGTGGCTGTGGGTTCTGCCTCCCAAGGACAATTCCATCTGTCCATCCATCACCCTGGGGGCGGAATTACTGACCCCCTCGGAGAGGGTACGCAACTTGGGCATCCTCCTCGATCCACTGCTAACATTAGAGCACCATCTTTAAGCTGTGGCGAGGGGGACATTTGCCCAGGTTCGCCTGGGGCACCAGTTGCGGCCCTATTTGGACAGGGAGTCTCTGCTCACAGTCACTCATGCCCTCATCACCTCGAGGTTTGACTACTGCAACGCTCTCTACATGGGGCTATCTTTGAAAAGTGTTCGGAAACTTCAGATCGTGCAGAATGAGGCTGCGAGAACAATCATGGGCTTTCCCAGGTATGCCGATGTTTCGTCAACACTCCGCAGCCTGCACTGGCTGCTGATCTGTTTCCGGTCACAATTCAAAGTGTTGGTAATGACCTATAAAGCCCTACATGGCATCGGACCAGAATACCTCCAGGACTGCCTGCTGCCTCACGAATCCCAGCAACCAATTAGGTCCCACACAGTTAGCCTTCTCTGGGTCTCATCGACAAAACAATGCTGTCTGGTGGGACCCAGGGGAAGAGCCTTCTCTGTGGTGGCCTGGCCCTCTGGAATCAACTTCCCCCAGAGATCAGGACTGCCCCCACCTTCCTTGCCTTTCGCAAACTCCTAAAAACCCACCTCTGGCGCCAGACATGGGGAAATTGATTCCCCTCGGCCGTCCCGTTTTATGTATGGTTTGTTTGGGATATATGATTGCTTTTAAATCAAGGGTTTAAACTGTTCTGTTTTTAATCATTGGATTTGTATTGTATATTGTTGTTGTGAGCCACTCCGAGTCTTCGGAGAGGGGTGGCAATCAAATCAAATCAAATCAAATCAAATCAAATCAAATCAAATCAAATCAAATCAAATCAAATCAAAAAATAAAAATGGAACATTCGTGGTTGAAAAGATGAACCGCATTGTTGGGAGCAGGAAAGGTTTCAGAAGTAAAATAAAAACACTTTAATTAAAATACATTTCTCAGTAGCTTCTCTTTTTTTGCTTGATTTCACTATAATAAGCAGGGTTCACACTTTCTTGGTTAATCCATTGAACAAAATGCATTAGATCCCCCCCCCCCCCCGAATCCTGGCTAGTGGTTATCAGCAAACGTTTTGGCACAATCTGCTGATCCATCCTGTTTGGCTCTTCCTGCAAATGGAGGAACTAAATTATTCAGGAGCCTGGTTAAAAACAACTCTAGATCTTGGCATGTTGCCAAGTCTGGATCCAAAAACCTACTTTAAATTATGGCTTAAAATTAGGTTAATTAAAAGAAGAAGCAACAAGAAGCCCAGTTTGGCTGTACCATTAAACTTTTCAGATATTTTAGGTATTATGATTGCTCCTATTTAAGCCAATGTTTTATAACCTATGGATCAAACAAAGACATTTGAGAAATGGAGGGCAGGTTTTCCATAGCATGTCTTCAAAATATAACTCCAGTGACTCTGCAACAATTATAGCACATGTAGACAGCTCAAAGTAATTGAATAACATTCAAAAAAGCCATTACTGATATACCAATATTTTTAGGCCAGCTGGGCCAGTCACTGTCTCTCAACCATCACACAGAGTGGTGGTTGTGCGGCAAATAGGAGGAGGAAGGAATATTAAATATGTTCACCACTTTTACATAAGAACATAAGAAGAGCCATGCTGAATCAGGCCAAAGCCCATCGAGTCCAGTATTCTGTGTCACAGAGTGGCCCACCAATTGTACATGGGGATCTTGAGCAGAAAGAGAAGGCAAGACCCTCCCTTTCCCTTAACCCCCAACAAATGGTACTCAAGGGAATCCTACTGCCTCAACCAACATAGAGGTTGCACATGGACATCCGTTTCAATAACCACCAATACACTTGGCATCCGTGAATCTGTCTAATCCTGTCTTGAAGCTATCCAGGTTGACAGCTGTCACAGCCTCTTTAAGAAGTGAATTCCATAAATCAAAGACCCTCTGGGTGAAGAAATATTTTTCTTTATTTGTCCTCACTTTCTTATATGGCATCATGTTGCTTGTTCCTTTCTAGGCTAGTGAAAAATTTGCCAATGGTCCAAATATTTGATTGGCCTAAAATATTATATTTGAAGTACTGGTTTGAAGATAATAGAGTAAGATCACTCTTTCTACTCAAGTATCAAAAAAGCCCTGAATATTGGAGTCTCAATTTGTTTCCTTCAGTCTGATAACTCTACAGTAGTCTAGATTATCTTCTGAAAATGGAATAAATCTGGTAGGGAAGTTTGGAATGGTACTTTAGCTGAAAGATGAACCATGAATCATGCTGTGTGTGTACCATCCCCCCATTTTTTTGCAACTTGCAGAGATCTCTGTGATTATGTTAACACAGTAGGTACACAATCATGACATAACTTCTCACCAATTTTGTCAGATGATAAAGAATGACAGAGAATAAAGGAACAAAATAAAACTGCTCTGTTGGCTTAATGTGCCCAGAAAAGTTTTTTTAAAAAAACCACTCTGTAAAAAATTGGGGAAGGCGGATCCCCTTCCCCCATGAGATTGTCCTGTCACTGTCAGCTTACAGCAGCTCTTGTTCAATGATACAGTGGTACCTTTACTTACGAACTTAATTCGTTCCGTGACCAGGTTCTTAAGTAAAAAAGTTTGTAAGAAGAAGCAATTTTTCCCATAGGAATCAATGTAAAAGCAAATAATGTGTGCGATTGGGGAAACCACAGGGAGGGTGGAGGCCCTGTTTCCTCCCAGGAGATCCCTAGAGAGGTCCCATGGAGGCTTCCCCCTACCTTTTCCAGCCCTGTTTCCTCCCAGGAGATCCCTAGAGAGGTCCCATGGAGGCTTCTCCCCACCTTTTCTGGCCCTGTTTCCTCTCAGGAGATTCCTAGAGAGGTCCCAATGGAGGCTTGTCCCTGCCTTTTCCGGTTACAATTTCGGAGGCTCAGTTTTGTAAATGGAAAATGGTTCTTGAGAAGAGGCAAAAAAATCTTGAACACCCGGTTTTATATAGAAAAGTTCATAAGTAGAGGCGTTTGTAGGTAGAGGTACTACTGTATTTTCAGACGTACAGTTGAAAAGTTGAATGATCTGGCTCATTCCCATACAGCAGGGCTGTCAAACTCCTAGCCCGCAGACCAGATCCGTCACGTGCTGTCCATGCCCATGCCTGGGTTAGCAAGGAGGGGGAAAGTCCCAATACGTCATGACGACATGAGCTTGACACCCCTGCCATACAGATATTGATAAGTGATGGATTATTATTACAGAATAACAGAGATGGAAGAAACCTTGGGAGGCCTTCCAGTCAAGCCTTCTGCTTAAACAGGAGGACCCATTGGACCAGCGGCTGTCCAAGGTCTGAATAAAAATCTCCAGTGATGGAGTCCCCACAACTTCTTATGGACTTGGTCCGATAAGAACCCATTGTCTTTAGAAAAAAGCTTTCCCTCTCTCATATAAATATATTCTCAATCTGAAATAATCAGAGTTTGCAAAGCTCTCAGTGTAAGAGTTACTAGGAGCCCTACCAATACAAGGGCTCAGTATTTAAGAGTACTTAAATGCAGAAAGGAAGTATTAATTGTTCCCAAGAAGAAACTTACTCAGCTTAGCCAATCAGCTAACGACTGCTAGAAATCTGTATTTGCATAGATCTTTGCAACATTTCTTGTGGGAAGATAACAGAACAGAAGGGACTTTTCCACTTCTAATCCACTCAACCTGGCTTTTAGTACAGTTGACAGAAGCCAGTTATTAATAATTCTGGGAACAGAAGTATGTCTCTGTTATAATGAGCTGCAAGCAAAGGATTTGGTAGCCCATTTACATGATACATTTTTCACACGTACGTAATCATGGCAAGGATGCCAAAATCGGCAAGTCGTGCGGAAACTGGCCCGGAGTAGCAAGATTACATAGGTGCGTAACTGATGGTTTTGCTAATGATAACCAAACTTCTCCATTAAAAAGTGGAGTTTTTATTTTGTGGCACTCCGCTCTCCCCTCCCCTCCTCTCACCCACACCATGTTTGCAAATATTTTCTTTTAAAAAAAATAAAACAGCATTCTAGAAATTAGTATTGGACAAAATAAATAAAATAAATTGTTGTGGTTCAGTCTGGGACCCCTCCGGGAATGGCTGACCTTCTGTCGGTTTCCAGCTCAGAGGGAGAGGCTGAGGAACAGGAGGTGCAGACTGACGAGGAATCCCAGGCTGAAGAAGAAGGACAGCCAGAGTCCCACCAGGGGGAGCTCTCCCCAGCAAGCAGCCTGGATTCCTTAGGGGAAAATGCTCAAGACATCATAGATATGCGACAAAGGAGAGCTAATCAGAGATGGACTCAATTGGCTAAGTATTTCCAGCATTAGAGGTCACAGCTGGGTTTGGGTGTGGTGCTCTTGGGAAAGGATAAAAGGCGGACCCACCCTTCCTGGCTTGTGGAGTTTTATCTTGGAGATTCGTGAGACCTGTCTGTGAACTTTGGTGGCTTACAATCCTGGTTTGTGCCTTGGACTATTGAAACCTTGGGGGGGTGTGCCAGCAAGAAGCTTGTGGTATTGACTGGACATCAGGACCCTGCTGTAACGTATTATAGCCTGTCTGTTGTGAAGACAGGTTTTCCTTTGTGCTTATTTTTTCCAGCTATAAAATACTTTTGGCTTTTACCAGAGTGTCTGGCTGTTTTTTCAGTTGGTGTTGAGGTTTGGGAAAACCCAGACAGAACAATAAATAAAAAATAAATAAATAAAAATAAATGAATAGAAAACAGATTCCAGTAACGTTTTTTAAAATGCTAAGAGGTTCACTTCCCAGATTGGAATCCAGATTTAAATTTTGTGCCAAACTCTACCTCGGGTTTTCTTCTTCTCTGCAGAGATCCATAAGGTTATCAATGAACCCCAGAGGATATCAGGCCAAGCCTGTGCCATTCATTTTCTCTCTCCCCAGGAGGGAATCCAGTGGCTAACGCGTGTCAGCAATCGTGGTTATGGGGGATGATCCAAAGACTGCTGTAGTCTCCTTCCAGGTCCAGATTCCCATTTGTATGGAGCCAGATCTTTTCTCTCCTCTGCTCTTTTGCCATCTTTTACACTGTAATTCATATGCAGCTTTCAAAAAAAGGAAAAAGTTGCCAAGGCTGCTAAGCAACAAAACACAAAGGGATAAATAAGCCTTTGGCTCCCAACAAGCCTCTGGCCTTCCCTGGCTACACAGAAAATGTATGTCAACTTTGGCCCTTTCCTTTTTCCTTTCCTTTCTTTTCTTTTCGTTTCCTTTTTCCTTTCCTTTCCTTTCTTTTCCTTTTATCTTTCCTTTTCTTTTTCCTTTCCTTCTTCCTTTCTTTTCTTTTCCTTTCCTTTTTCCTTTCTTTTCCTTTTTCCTTTCCTTTTTCCTTTCCTTTCCTTTCCTTTCTTTTCCTTTCTTTTCCTTTCTTTTCCTTTCCTTTCCTTTCCTTTCTTTTCCTTTCCTTTTCTTTTTCTGTTCCTTTCCTTTTTCCTTTCTTTTCCTTTCTTTTCCTTTTTCCCTTCCTTTTCTTTTTCCTTTCCTTCTTCCTTTCTTTTCTTTTCTTTCCTTTCCTTTTTCCTTTCTTTTCCTTTCTTTTCCTTTTTCCTTTCCTTTCTTTTTCCTTTCCTTTCCTTTCTTTTCCTTTCCTTTCCTTTCCTTTCCTTTTCTTTTTCTGTTCCTTTCCTTTTTCCTTTCTTTTCCTTTCTTTTCCTTTTTCCTTTCCATTTCTTTTTCCTTTCCTTCTTCCTTTCTTTTCTTTTCCTTTCCTTTCCTTTTTCCTTTCTTTTCCTTTCTTTTCCTTTTTTCTTTCCTTTCCTTTCCTTTCTTTTCCTTTCCTTTCCTTTTCTTTTTCTGTTCCTTTCCTTTTTCCTTTCTTTTCCTTTTTCCTTTCCTTTTCTTTTTCTGTTCCTTTCCTTTTTCCTTTCTTTTCCTTTTCCTTTCCTTTTCTTTTTCCTTTCCTTTCCTTTTTCCTTTCTTTTCCTTTTTCCTTTCCTTTCTTTTCCTTTCCTTTCTTTTCCTTTTCTTTTTCTGTTCCTTTCCTTTTTCCTTTCTTTTCCTTTTTCCTTTCCTTTCCTTTTTCCCTTCCTTTCCTTTTTCCTTTCTTTTCCTCTTTCCTTTCCTTTCCTTTCTTTTCCTTTCCTTTCTTTTCCTTTTCTTTTTCTGTTCCTTTCCTTTTTCCTTTCTTTTCCTTTCTTTTCCTTTTCTTTTTCCTTTCCCTTTTCCTTTCTTTTCCTTTCCTTTCCTTTCCTTTTTCCTTTCCTTTTCTTTTTCCTTTCCTTTTCTTTTTCCTTTCCTTTCCTTTTTCCTTTCTTTTCCTTTTTCCTTTCCTTTCTTTTCCTTTCCTTTCTTTTCCTTTCTTTTCCTTTCCTTTTCTTTTTCTGTTCCTTTCCTTTTTCCTTTCCTTTTCTTTTTCTGTTCCTTTCCTTTTTCCTTTCTTTTCCTTTTTCCTTTCCTTTTCTTTTTCCTTTCCTTTCCTTTTTCCTTTCTTTTCCTTTTTCCTTTCCTTTCCTTTCTTTTCCTTTCCTTTCTTTTCCTTTCTTTTCCTTTTCTTTCTTTTTTTCTGTTCCTTTCCTTTTTCCTTTCCTTTTCTTTTTCCTTTCCTTTTCTTTTTCCTTTCCTTTCCTTTTTCCTTTCCTTTCCTTTCTTTTCCTTTCTTTTCCTTTCTTTTCCTTTCCTTTCCTTTCTTTTCCTTTCCTTTTCTTTTTCTGTTCCTTTCCTTTTTCCTTTCTTTTCCTTTCTTTTCCTTTTTCCCTTCCTTTTCTTTTTCCTTTCCTTCTTCCTTTCTTTTCTTTTCTTTCCTTTCCTTTTTCCTTTCCTTTCCTTTCTTTTCCTTTCCTTTCCTTTTCTTTTTCTGTTCCTTTCCTTTTTCCTTTCTTTTCCTTTCTTTTCCTTTTCTTTTTCCTTTCCCTTTTCCTTTCTTTTCCTTTCCTTTCCTTTCCTTTTTCCTTTCCTTTTCTTTTTCCTTTCCTTTTCTTTTTCCTTTCCTTTCCTTTTTCCTTTCTTTTCCTTTTTCCTTTCCTTTCTTTTCCTTTCCTTTCTTTTCCTTTCTTTTCCTTTCCTTTTCTTTTTCTGTTCCTTTCCTTTTTCCTTTCCTTTTCTTTTTCTGTTCCTTTCCTTTTTCCTTTCTTTTCCTTTTTCCTTTCCTTTTCTTTTTCCTTTCCTTTCCTTTTTCCTTTCTTTTCCTTTTTCCTTTCCTTTCCTTTCTTTTCCTTTCCTTTCTTTTCCTTTCTTTTCCTTTTCTTTCTTTTTTTCTGTTCCTTTCCTTTTTCCTTTCCTTTCCTTTTTCCTTTCCTTTTCTTTTTCCTTTCCTTTCCTTTTTCCTTTCTTTTCCTTTTTCCTTTCCTTTCCTTTCTTTTCCTTTCCTTTCTTTTACTTTCTTTTCCTTTCCTTTCCTTTTCTTTTTCTGTTCCTTTCCTTTTTCCTTTCTTTTCCTTTCTTTTCCTTTTTCCTTTCCTTTTTCCTTTGTTTTCCTTTCCTTTCCTTTTCTTTTTCCTTTCCCTTTTCCTTTCTTTTCCTTTCCTTTCCTTTTATTTTTCTGTTCCTTTCCTTTTTCCTTTCTTTTCCTTTTTCCTTTCCTTTTCTTTTTCCTTTCCTTTCCTTTTTCCTTTCCTTTCCTTTCTTTTCCTTTCCTCTCTCCTTTCCTTTCTTTTCCTTTCTTTTCCTTTTTCCTTTCCTTTCCTTTCTTTTCCTTTTTCCTTTCCTTTCCTTTCTTTTCCTTTCCTTTCTTTTCCTTTCTTTTCCTTTTTCCTTTCTTTTCCTTTTTCCTTTCCTTTCCTTTCTTTTCCTTTCTTTTCCTTTCCTTTTTCCTTTCCTTTCTTTTTTCCTTTCTTTTCCTTTTTCCTTTCTTTTCCTTTTTCCTTTCCTTTTCTTTTTCCTTTCTTTTCCTTTTTCCTTTCCTTTCCTTTCTTTTCCTTTCTTTTCCTTTCCTTTTTCCTTTCTTTTCCTTTTTCCTTTCTTTTCCTTTTTCCTTTCCTTTCTTTTCCTTTCCTTTCTTTTCCTTTTTCTGTTCCTTTCCTTTTTCCTTTCTTTTCCTTTCCTTTCCTTTTCTTTGTCCTTTTTCCTTTCCTTTCCTTTTTCCTTTCTTTTCCTTTCCTTTCCTTTTCTTTTTCCTTTCCTTTTTCCTTTCCTTTTTCCTTTCTTTTCCTTTTTCCTTTCCTTTCCTTTCTTTTCCTTTCCTCTCCTTTCCTTTTTCATTTCCTTTCTTTTCCTCTCTTTTCCTTTTTCCTTTCCTTTCCTTTCTTTTCCTTTCCTTTCTTTTCCTTTCCTTTTCTTTTTCTGTTCCTTTTTCCTTTTCTTTTTCCTTTCCTTTCCTTTTCTTTTTCCTTTTTCCTTTCCTTTCCTTTTTCCTTTCTTTTCCTTTTTCCTTTCTTTTCCTTTTTCCTTTCCTTTCCTTTCTTTTCCTTTCCTCTCCTTTCCTTTTTCCTTTCCTTTCTTTTCCTCTCTTTTCCTTTTTCCTTTCCTTTCCTTTCTTTTCCTTTCCTTTCTTTTCCTTTCCTTTTCTTTTTCTGTTCCTTTTTCCTTTCTTTTCCTTTCCTTTCCTTTTCTTTTTCCTTTTTCCTTTCCTTTCCTTTCTTTTCCTTTCCTTTTTCCTTTTCTTTTCCCTTTCTTTTCCTTTCCTTTCCTTTCCTGTTTCCTTTCCTTTTCTTTTTCCTTTCTTTTTCTTTCCTTTCCTTTTCTTTTTCCTTTTTCCTTTCCTTTTCTTTTTCCTTTCCTTTCCTTTCTTTTCCTTTCCTCTCCTTTCCTTTTTCCTTTCCTCTCCTTTCCTTTCTTTTCCCTTCCTTTCCTTTCCTTTCCTTTTTTCCTTTCCTCTCCTTTCCTTTCTTTTCCTTTCCTTTCCTTTCCTTTTTCCTTTCCTCTCCTTTCCTTTCTTTTCCCTTCCTTTCCTCTCCTTTCCTTTTTCCTTTCCTCTCCTTTCCTTTCTTTTCCCTTCCTTTCCTCTCCTTTCCTTTTTCCTTTCCTTTCCTCTCCTTTCCTTTTTCCTTTCCTCTCCTTTCCTTTCTTTTCCCTTCCTTTCCTCTCCTTTCCTTTTTCCTTTCCTTTCCTCTCCTTTCCTTTTTCCTTTCCTCTCCTTTCCTTTCTTTTCCCTTCCTTTCCTCTCCTTTCCTTTTTCCTTTCCTTTCCTCTCCTTTCCTTTTTCCTTTCCTCTCCTTTCCTTTCTTTTCCCTTCCTTTCCTTTCCTTTTCTTTTTCCTTTCCTCTCCTTTCCTTTCTTTTCCCTTCCTTTCCTTTCCTTTTTCCTTTCCTCTCCTTTCCTTTCTTTTCCCTTCCTTTCCTCTCCTTTCCTTTTTCCTTTCCTTTCCTCTCCTTTCCTTTTTCCTTTCCTCTCCTTTCCTTTTTCCTTTCCTCTCCTTTCCTTTCTTTTCCCTTCCTTTCCTCTCCTTTCCTTTTTCCTTTCCTTTCCTCTCCTTTCCTTTTTCCTTTCCTCTCCTTTCCTTTTTCCTTTCCTCTCCTTTCTTTTCCCTTCCTTTCCTCTCCTTTCCTTTTTTCTTTCCTCTCCTTTCCTTTCTTTTAGGTTTATTGGATTTGGATTTATTGGATTTATATGCCGCCCCTCTCCGCAAACTCGGGGCGGCTCACAACAATAATAAAAAACAGTACAGTACACAATACCAAATCCAATGCCCACCCATCCAGATTCCAATTGAAATTAATAATCTCATAAAAAACAGTATATATATATATTTTCCCTTCCTTTCCTCTGCTTTCCTTTTTCCTTTCCTCTCCTTTCCTTTCTTTTCCCTTCCTTTCCTTTCCTTTTCTTTTTCCTTTCCTCTCCTTTCCTTTCTTTTCCCTTCCTTTCCTTTCCTTTCCTCTCCTTTCCTTTTTCCTTTCCTCTCCTTTCCTTTCTTTTCCCTTCCTTTCCTCTCCTTTCCTTTTTCCTTTCCTCTCCTTTCCTTTCTTTTCCCTTCCTTTCCTTTCCTTTCCTCTCCTTTCCTTTTTCCTTTCCTCTCCTTTCCTTTCTTTTCCCTTCCTTTCCTCTCCTTTCCTTTTTCCTTTCCTCTCCTTTCCTTTCTTTTCCCTTCCTTTCCTTTCCTTTTCTTTTTCCTTTCCTTTCCTCTCCTTTCCTTTTTCCTTTCCTTTCCTTTCCTCTCTCACCCCATCCCAAATATTTTAACAACGGGATCCATATAGATCCAGACATTCCTATTTTAGAGACATTTCTGCCCAGCCAGATTATTGTATACAAATCTAAATAATAATAATAAATAATAATTGCTTGGGAATTGCCCAAGGCTTCCCCTCCTCCCCACCTTGACCTAGTGGAGACAACAAATTGGCAGGGAGTATGCAAATACTGCCCTCCAGCACAAAACTCAGATGGTCCCTGTGTTCTAAGGGGGACCCAGGAGGTTGTGTGTGGGGGCAGGTTACCAAGCTCTCAGTAGCTCTAGGGGGGGGGCAGTGAATGACAAGGCAGCTGCAACTTCATGGAGGCAGTACCATGCAGGTCATTGTCCATGGCACGCAGCCTCCTGTTTGGGGTCCTCTCATGAAATCACTTTGGGGTTGAGATTTTTACTTTTATATATTTACTGCTTTACACTTGGGAAAAACTGACGCCGCTGGTAACCCCCAGGAAACATGTCCAAGTGCTGCTGCAATAGGTAAGTGTACATTTTACTGTGGTGATTGTAGATGCCTCATGATACCCTGGAAAACTAAGATACCTATCAGCTGGGTCCTGGAACCTGATCACTTTGTGGCTACTTTCAAAACTCAAGTTTGGGGGGGGGCGTTTGTGTGTGTGTGTGAGAGAGAGACAGAGAGAGAGAAAGAGTGAAAGAGGGGAGAATATATGCTATTCCATATGAGTGTTTATGAGATATGTGTATGTTGGGGAAAGGGAAGATTTAACCAATGCAAGGCTACTTACACCTTCTTTTGCCTGTGATTTGACATGCAAAAATGCTCTTCATCTTCTTTTTCTAAGATTGTTAATATTAAAAATAAGTTTCTCTAAAACAGCGTGAATAGATGCCAATTTTTCAGAAAGCACCTGAACAGCACACTACTCTTTCTTGGCTTGTTTTTATCATGTTAATGATTTCACTGCTTTAAGTATTCGAAATCATCTTGCAATCCACCTACGGAGCTCTAGTGAAGGACTAGATTAAAGCATAGCCAGTCAGAGTTATATGAAGTCTTCTGCATCTTTTCCAATCTAAGTCTCTCCAATGCACAGTGGCTCTTAGGGCATCCTTGCTCTTTGCATGGAAAACAATCCATCTAGGTGGTCAGGGAGGCACTTCTTCATTCTAGGCAGAGTACATTTGCAGAGGCTTCAAAGGAGGCCTTTGGGCATAGTCTCTCACTTCACACCTTATATTGAAGTCTTTTGCTTAGGATTAAGAACACTTTGTGATTTTTTATCAAAAGTTGATAGTGCCATTCAAAACATATTGCCGCCCCGAGTTTTCGGAGAGGGGCGGCATATAAATCCAATAAATGAAATGAATATTGTACTTGCTGTCAGGTCAGAGACTGAAGCCATAACCAGAGTTTAACTAGAGCAGAAAAATACCCTGCTTGCTCCAGTGGCTGATTCTGCTTATAAAGTTACATCAAGCTGCAGACTCACGTTGGATGGAAAGGGAAGCAATTAATGAACTACATATATTATTTTTATTTTATTTATTTATTTTATTCATTTGTCCAATACACAAATACATGGGAAGAAAAATAGACATGTGATAATATAAATGAGGGTGAAAGTGGGCTTAGAGGAGAGGGTATATGAAAGGAAGAGAATATATATGATAAGTGAGAGAAAGGAAAGACAATTGGACAGGGGACGAAAGGCACACCAGTGAACTTATGTACGCCCCTTACTGGCCTCTTAGGAACCTGGAGAGGTCAATCGTGGACAGTCTAAGGGAGAAGTGTTGGGGGTTAGGGGTTGACACAATTGAGTCCGGTAATGAGTTCCACGTTTCGATAACTCTATTGTTGAAATCATATTTTTTACAGTCAAGTTTGGAGCGGTTCATATTAAGTTTGAATCTGTTGCGTGCTCTTGTGTTATTGCGGTTGAAGCTGAAGTAGTCATTGACCAGTAGGACGTTGCAGCATATGATCTTGTGGGCAATACTCAAATCATGTTTTAGGCGCTGTAGTTCCAGGCTTTCTAGGCCCAGGATTGTTAGTCTATTTTCATAGGATATTCTGTTTCGAGTGGAGGAGTGAAGGGCTCTTCTGGTGAAATATCTTTGGACATTTTCAAGGGTGTTGATGTCTGAGATGTGGTATGGGTTCCAGACAGATGAGCAGTAGTCTAGGATGGGTCTGGCAAAAGTTTTGTAGGCTCTTGTGAGTAGTGTGAGATTGCCTGAGCAGAAGCTGCGTAGGATCAGGTTAACAACTCTAGAAGCTTTATTTTATTTATTTTTATTTTATTTATTTTTATTTTATTAATCCTATAGCAATATAAATAGCAATAGCACTGCTTCACAGTGCTTTAGAACTAGTGAAGGGTTGCAAAAAAAAATTTACTACCACACTGTAGGCAGGGCTTATCGTGTGGCTTGATGGTCATGTGACCAGGTGGGAGTGGGTTGACAATCATGTGACTGGGGGTGGGTTAAAGGTCATGTCGGGAGTGGCTTCCCAACCAAGATAAGTTTTCAAATAGGTGCTTGGACTCTTTTTCAGTTGATTAAGTCACATTATTCGAATAGCCACAAAAAGGACAAATGATAGACAGCATTATTTGTTGAGGAGCACAGTGACATTTTAAGGTTTTGTACTGAACTCGTAAGGTTCAGTATGATTACAGATTAGGCAAGTAGCTCAATTTTCTTTAATTGCTATAAAAGTTCAGTTCTAGATAATGATTAAAATGATTAAAGCATTTATGGATAAAAACATACTATTTAATTGTTTCCTATTTTAAAAGTAATTAAGAATCATACTAAGGTTCTAGGGAAGGAAGGACAATAAAAATTATTAAGTATTCAATAAATAGTGGATAAACCTACTACCCCCACTGTGCCCCCCCCAGCAGGGGCAGCAGCCCATCACTGTTTACAGCCCTCTCTAAGTGGCTTACAGAGTCAGCATATTGCTCCCAACAATCTGGGTCCTTGTCTATCACTATCTACTTTGTCTGCAGGGGCAGCAGCTATGGAGAAGGCACATCGTGCCCAGCATACTGCTCTGTAATCTTCATATACCTCCAAGGAGCCCACAGTTAAGATGAACATGCTCAGGAAGTGCTGAATTTTACTCAAAACATTCATCAGAATATCAGAACCCAACCAATACCTGGTTTTCTACAAATTATTCAAGTAATTGGCCCACACCAAACAAGACATCTGACCCCTTGTTTTTTGTATATCGTGCAACCTTATGTTCATTGGCAGATGAACTGGGCCCTGGACTTTTGGATCTTAAATGGCTCTTCTACTGGTAGCAATTTCCTCTATCATAGGAACTCCATTGCTTGAGAAAGAGATTGAATGGATCAGGGATTCCACTTACCGTATATCAGTTTCACCACCCAATCTACAGTATTTGCATAAGGCAGGGAAGAAGATTCAGTCCTCAGGAACATGGCGATGATAGGCTCTCTTTTACCTCAGAATCTTTTGTGGAATAAGTGTAAAATTTCTTTTAAGAAGTGGTTAGCTCTGGCCCAGCTCCTGCCCCAAGGACTGTGGGGGTGGATGTGGGTGAAACATCCAAATGTCACAGGCCTGTTTTGCTGCCGACAGCTTCGGGCAGTGAATTATCCTCTGAAGAAGGGAGTGACTGTGAGATGGGACCTTCAGAGGGGGGCCTGTCAGGCATCCCAGGAAGAAGCCAGTCATCATCTTCCTTATCTTCGATAGACTCTGATGAGGAAGCTGTGATAGACCCACGCATGTGTAGAGCTATGCATAGAAGAAAACAGCTTCGCAGATTTTACAGGAGATAATAGAATCCACCTGTGGGGTTGGGTGGGGTTCAAGTAATTAGGGCTGCTGTTAAATGGGCAGCGTGCCGGCCTCACAGTATAGAAGATTATCTGATCATGCTTGTGGAGTTTGCATTGCCGTTCCGGATTTTCCCAGGACTTTGTGTTTGGATTTCAGGACTCTGACCATAAATCATAGTGTGTTTACAACATCTGAAAAGGAATAGCTGTGACGAAATCACAGCTACTGGTTAATGGACTTAAGTTTGTTGGTTTTGTTATTTGAGCCATTTGAATTCAAAAGAGGGTTTTTCTTCTATTTTTCTTTGAATAAAGAAACTAATGTTGCCTTGTTCTGTGTGTGTGTGTGTGTGTGTGTGTGTGTTTGCTACTTTTACATTTAATTGAAGGCTCGTGACAGGAGCCGGCAGAACAAAGAGTGTAACTTCATCACTATGTAACTTCATCACTTACAGTGTATGACTTCATCAACATGTTTGAGGAGGTTTTTTTGATAACAGTATAGATGTAGTTTCCCTTTTTCTGAGCTGTGTATGGAGATTTTCAGTCATCCAGGTCATGGTTGTCCCAAAGGTGCTTTTTCAAGAGACAACTTGATTTTCTTAGAAGACGTTTCGCTTGTCATCCAAGAAGCTTCTTCAGCTCTGACTGGATGGTGGGGAATAGAAGGATTTATACTTCTAGCAGACAGCTGGTCATTTCCGTTCTTTTTAGAGTGTCATTGAGGGCACTTGGAGGTTTATCTGTGTCCTCAGGATGACCTGAGTGATGCAAATGGATGTGGAGCCTTCTTGGAACTGTTTGAAAGGACTGTGTTTTAGACTGGAGATAGACGATGCCGTATCCCTCCTCCTCTGTTGAGGGAGGACTGTTCAATTTTGACAGAGATGGCTTCTTTGATCCCTCTTTCAAACCAGTGATTCTCCTTCCCCCTGCTGAGATTTGCAGTATATTGCCTAATAATGCCCCCCCCCTAAAAAAAGATAGATGGAGGTGGTGTCTTATATGTCCTTCCTTATTTTAGGAAACAGAATGCAAGAATCCTGACTGCAGTATAAGCAACCTACTTTTTTCTCCCAGCTTTTACAACAGCAATTCCTCAAAATTCAAAAGGTTTCTTTTCAAGGTTTCAAAACTATCACCTAAAAGTAGATAATCTGAATGCTGAGGCTCAGTGCCTGCTCTATTTACACAGCTCAAAAAAACCAAAGGGAACACTTAAACAGCACAATATAACTCCAAGTAAATCAAACTTATGTGAAATCAAACTGTCCACTTAGGAAGCAACACTGATTGACAATGAATGTACAGAACAAAGTATTCAATGAGAATGTATTTCATTCATTCAGATTTAGGATGTGTTATTTGAGTGTTCCCTTTATTTTATTTTTGAGCAGTATATTTTATTTATTTATATCCTGCTTGTATTATTTTTTACAATTAAAGGTGGCAACCCAATGGTGTTCGGGTTCAGTGAGTTCAGACGAACTTCATGCAAAGTTTGGTCGAACCCAAACCCGAACCTGAACGGTCCGTGCCGTGAAAGCTCCGCCCCTGGAATCCCACCATTTTTTTAAATTTATTTTTATTTTTACGTAAAAGGACCTCCCTTTGCTTGCAGCGCCGCTGCGGCGTCCTTTCACGTAAAAATAAAATTTCCAGGAAGTGATAACCTTGGCGTCCTTAGCAACCTGCCGGTATGTGTGATGTCAAAGCTCCGCCCCTGGAATCTCTTCGTGGGATTCCCCAGCTCCTTTTGATTGTGGTGCTGCAAGCAAAGGGAGATTCTTTCACGTAAAAATATATATTTTATATTTTTATGTGAAAGGACACCGCAGTGACGCCGCAAGCAAAGGGAGGTCCATTCACATAAAAATGAATGAATGCTACGTACTGGTCTTTCTTCCAAAGTACTTTCATAGCAGTCATACACAGTGTATCCCCAAGTTTGCATTATTTAAAGAATACTGCAATAGGTATCAATAACATAATGGACAATAAAAAATAATATAAAGTATCATAAGCATGTCAAGAAGGACACGTATTGAAGATATAATAGCACTGCTAAAAGTATTCAGCACATCTCTAATGTGAGAGAAGGCGAACTAAAAATCAGGGAATATCAAAAGTTCTCCTGGGATAAAAAAAAGCACTGTACCAAATGTTGTTTCTTAAACTGGAATATGATCCCAAAAGACAAGTTCTTTGACATTCAGTTGTCATGCTTCATATGGCTTTGTAACTTCCAACCCTTCTTGGAAAAGTTTTTCAGAGTTTGGCTCGGCTTGACTGAGCACATGGAAGAGGGAGGAACCATTCCAGTAACCTCCGAATACTTGAAGACAGCGCATATAATAAAGTGCTTATACACCGAGTTGAAATCATACAGTCCCCAGTAATAATCTTGCCTTTTTTCAAAACTAGATGAATTTTCTGAATGATGTTTAAAGCAGTACTGGATATAACACATGGGCCCTGTCCAATATTTTTGTCTCTAGCAAAAATCCATTGGCATTGGCATGCTGGCTGCAGTTTAATGAGAATTGCAGTCTAAAAGACATGGAGGGCATCAGGTATAATCCCAAGAGGAGTTTAGGGAGGGGGAAATACAATGTTATTTTACCCAAGGGCATTTCCTTCATAATTCATCCATCTGCTGAGTTTTCATTTTATAAATCAGCACCTTAATCTACATTTATATAACATAATTATCAATGAGAGCTGTAATTTGCTTCTCCTCATATCCCCATCTTAAAAAGCACCCAAAGTCCAAACTGCTAATTTGCTGGTCCCATATAATGCTGTAAAGGTTCCAAGTAACAACCTCAAAGCAATCAAAACTCTGAGGCCTAGAGTTTCCTCAAAGCACAATTTTATTTGGGATGTCATATTGGCACAGCTGGTGAAAACCCGACTGAAGGACTCAAGGTTTCCCCCACTCAATTCAATTTTTATCTATCTATCTATCTATCTATCTATCTATCTATCTATCTATCTATCTATCTATCTATCTATTAGATTTGTATGCCGCCCTTCTCCGAAGACTCGGGGCAGCTCACAACAATCATAAACAATGTACAAATCCAATGTTTAAAACACAATTTAAAAACCCTTATAATACAATAATCACACAACCCAATCAAATCATACATAAACCAAGTAGTTAGGGGAGGTGTCAATTTCCCCATGCATGGTGGCACAATGGTTGAGGGAACTAGATATGTCTAGTCTAACAAGGAGAAGAACTAAGGGTGACATGATAGCAGTCTTGTAGTGCTTGGGGACTATCGGGGAAGAGTGGGTCAATCTATTCTCCAAAGCATCTTGAGGGCAGGGCTAGAAGATATAGATGGAAGATAGTTAATAATAGAGCAAATAGAGTTCTAGCTAAACTAGAACTCAGGAGAAATCTCCTGACAGTGAGAAGAATTAATCATGAAATGGCTTGCCTCCAGAAATTGTAGGTATTCCATCACTGGAGGTTTACAAGAAAAGATTGGATAACCATTTGTCTGGAGTAGTATAATATCTGGTTAAGCAGGGGGTAGACAAGACTTGATTATTTTATTTTTTTAAAAAAAATTTATACAAAGCAAAGCAAAGCAAAGCAAAGCAAAGCAAAGCAAAGCAAAGCAAAGCAAAGCAAAGCAAAGCAAAGCAAAGCAAAGCAAAGCAAAGCAAAGCAAAGCAAAGCAAAGCAAAGCAAAGCAAAGCAAAGCAAAGCAAAGCAAAGCAAAGCAAAACAAAACAAAACAAAACATACAGAAACACTTTTAGACTAGACTTGATTATAAGACCTCCAAGGTCCCTCCCAACCTTGTTGTTCTACATTATTCTATGCCCTTTTTTATTTTGCTGCTTTTCCCTGTTTACTGGTGACTGCACAGCTTCTAAAATACACACCTCCTCCCCCATATGCTTCAAGTTGCAGCTTTGTAGGCAACTCTGCTCTGCTGATCTTAGGGGAAAGACTCCGATGGGAAGGGAGGAAGGCCACACAGGTGCCTGCAATTTTTCTAAGCAGCCTGCTCCTCCACCTGGACTTGGCCCCAATTGGCTGTAGCACCTGGCACAGCCCCCTCCAGCAGATGTGCCACCATTTTGCTCTGAGCGACGGGGTGCTTTCGTGGGCAGCAGCTGCCTTGCTTATTGTCAATCCACAAAAGACCCCTTAAGGCAATGACCTTTTCTTGCCCCTTGTTCCCCATTCCCATTGTTCATTCATGTCCTTTTGGGTACATTCAGTAATAGGAATGATAGTCCAAGCATACAAACACAGACCCATAGCCTGGTTGTTGTGGATTTCCAATAAGTGAATGTTAAAATACCCTGTGATAACAAAAGGTGAAACTGTCTTTTTTGAACTGACCCGCACAGCTTGGTTGAAGGCAGCTGCTCACTCATTGCCCCAGGTTGTTTGACTTTAGATTTTGTAAGCTCAGATGAGGAAGATAAATCTCTTACAACAAGAAGATCATGCCCGAGAGGCAGATGCTATGAGACTCCTTCCATTATCTGGCCCATGTAATAAATTGGTGTATGTCTCAGTTTAACTCTCTCTCTCTTTCCCTCTTCCCCTTCCTCACAGTGAAAACAAAGTAGGAATAAGAGGAAATGTAGCTTTCCTTAAATAAAGTATCCGTGCATACATGGCTGCTTACACATTCCTGAATTCACTACTACTGAAGTTCTGAGTATAGTTAGGGGTGAAATGCTACCGGTTCAGCCCAGTTCAGCCAAACCGGTAGTGGTGGGTGCAAGTGGTTTGGGGAACTGGTAGTGGCGGTAATACAAGGCTCCACCCATCTGTTTGGATGTTGCAATTTTCTTTTTTTAACACTGAAGGCTGCAAAAAATTTTACCACCACACTGTGGGTGTGGCTTATTTTGTGGGGTGTGACTTACTGACCATGTGACCAGGGGGAGTGGCTTGACGATCATGTGACCAGGGGTGGCTTAGAGGTCATGTGACTGGCTTAAAGGTGGCCAACTTGACAACATTCATATCAAAGGTTTGGTTTAGGGTGCCTGGACTCTCCTCGCCTCAAAGAGATACAATTTCCCTATCTACTTACTATTACTGAACATCCAAAATATACTATATAATTCTATGTATACATGCCATTTGTGCACATATACTACACGCAGGCGCACAAAAGTATACATTATATACTATATATACTGTACACAGCTCTTCTAAAATTATACACATTCAACCTCATTTACTGTGATAGGACAAACATGCCCAGAGCCCAGAAAGAAAAAAAAGAAAAAAAAAGCCAAATTTTTCTACCTGATCGTACCCTTTATGAGTCCATCACTGCCTCTGTGCATGCTCAAAGCCTTCTGTGCATGGGCAGAGGGTGAGAAATACATGTGTGAAAGAAGCAAGGGTGAAAAAGCGTGCAAAGCATGCACTTCCTAGCCATAGGAAAGGTAAGTAAATTTTATCAGTGAGTGTAGTCCAGTAAGGCACCAAGGCAGTGTTTCTCAACCTTGGCAACTTGAAGATATTTGGACTTCAACTCCCAGAATTCCCCAGCCAGTGAATACTGGCTAGGGAATTCTGGGAGTTGAAGTCCAGATATCTTCAAGTTGCCAAGGTTGGGAAACACTGCACCAAGGTGAAGTAAATAAGATGGATGCCCACCTCATGTGTTATTGTGGCTGAGGGCCAAAGGAGAACTATATTGAAGTGTTTCAGGGCGACTCACCAGACTTTTGCCAAGGATTGGAGACTTCCTATTCTTCCTATTCCTATTCCTCTAGCACTGATTGGAGATTTGGCAGCAACAGTTCAGTTTGACAACAAATTCCTCTCCTTTTTAGTTCTTTCTTTTTTATTTTAATTTTTTTTTCATATTTAATTGCATCAATTTGCTTTAAACTGCCTCATTCATTCCAGTCACACAAATGTTAGAGGAATTTTAGCTCTGTCGACTGAACTATCAGTAATATTGTTAAAGATTGAATTCTGACTTAATAGAAAACTAAGATTCCTCCCCATATCTATGAGTCTAAAACTTCTCTGTAGCTGAACAATAATCAATTTCATTATAGTTCCCACGCACTCTTTATATTGCAAGACTGATCCCCCCTCCAATTTTTTGGCATCTATTATTGTTTCAACTGCCAGTAAACAAAATTTTGTTCTTTCTGAACTTGACAATAGCAACACTGTTCGTAGCTGAAGAATGAAAGGATGGGGGGGGGGGGTTAATCAAAATTTTGCCAAACTTCTCATGTCCCCCAAATATTCCTAAATGAAGTACTTGCCCTTCATTGTACTTGCCCGTATTCAGTTGTATACAGAGCAGGTGTTAATCAGCATCAGTGGTTGGGATGAATAAATTAGCTGAATCAGCACTCTGTTAACAACATGGTGGTAGCCAAGATGATCTTTAGCAGCTTGTCCCATCATAGCCATCTGTCACTAGAGGCATGGTTTGCTCCCACTGAGGATGGAAAAAAACCTCACCCAGACAGAAGGTGACAGAATCTGTATGGTCCCCATCTTCCCATAGACAGGCAAACACTCTCTTCCATGTCAAGCTGCTGGTGGCAGATGCTTTTCCTATGTTCTCCATGTTGCCCACAACTATCAAGCAAGTTCACTGCATTACTATCTGTTGTGGTTCAGCCTGGGACCCCTCCGGGAATGGCTGATTTGCTGTCGGCTTCCAGCTCAGAGGGAGAGGCTGAGGACCAGGAGGTGCAGACTGACGAGGAAGCACCTGATTAGCTCTCCTTTGTCGCATATCTATGATGTCATGAGCATCTTCCCCCAGGGAATCCCAGGCTGAAGAAGAAGGACAGCCAGAGTTCCACCAGGGGGAGCTCTCCCCAGCAAGCAGCCTGGATTCCCTGGGGGAAGATGCTCATGACATCATAGATATGCGCCAAAGGAGAGCTAATCAGAGACGAACTCAATTGGCCAGGTATTTCCAGCATTAGAGGTCACAGCTGGGTTTGGGTGTGGTGCTTGGGAAAGGATAAAAGGCGGCCCCACCCTTCCTGGCTTGTGGAGTTTTATCTTGGAGATTCGTGAGACCTGTCTGTGAACTTTGGTGGCTACAATCCTGGTTTGTGCCTTGGACTATTGAAACCTTGGGGGGGGGGGGTGCCAGCAAGAAGCTTGTGAAATTGACTGGACATCAGGACCCTGTTGTAACGTATTGTAACCTGTCTGCTGTGAAGACAGGTTTTCCTTTGTGCTTATTTTTTTCCTGCTATAAAATACTTTTGGGATTTTACCAGAGTGTCTGGCTGTTTTTTCAGTGGGTGTGGAGGTCTGGGAAAACCCAGACAGAACAACTATCAAAATAGTTTGTTCACGGGGTCACCATATAATGGTGCTTCTGCTCTGGCAATCTCACACTACTTACCAGAGCCTACAAAACTTTTGCCAGACCCATCCTTGAATACAGTTCATCTGTCTGGAACCCATACCACATCTTGGACATCAACACCCTTGAAAATGTCCAAAGATACTTCACCAGAAGAGCCCTTCACTCCTCCACAGAGTATCAATCCTAGGTCTTGAAAGCTTAGAACTATGTTGCCTAAAACACGATCTAAGTATTGCCCACAAGATAATATGCTGCAACGTTCTACCTGTCAATGACTACTTCAGTTTCAATCGCAACAACACAAGAGCACGCAACAGATTCAAACTTAATATTAACCACTCCAAACTTGACTGTAAAATATATGACTTCAGCAACCGAGTTGTCGAAGCATGGAACTCATTACCTGACTCAGTAGTGTCAATCCCTAACCCCCAACATTTTCCCCTTAGACTAACCACGATTGACCTCTCCAGGTTCCTTAGAGGTCAGTAAGGGGCGTGCATAAGTGCACCAGTGTGCCTTCTGTCCCCTGTCCAATTGTCTCTCCTTATCTTATTTATCTTTTCTTCCTTTCAAATATGTTCACCTATACTTTTATATCTTTTCTTCTATTCTTTTCTTTATTTATAACATATCTATTCTCTTCAATGTGTATTATGTATTGGACAAAATAAATAAATAAATAAATAAACAAAATAAATAAATATAATGTCTTCTGAGTGCATACCTTGCGTTCCGTTGCAAGGAACATGACCCTTGGATTATCTCTAGATTCAACATCTCTGCCTATTGGGTCACTGAGGCACAGAGAAGGGAGCTTCACAAAGTAGAGGTGGCTGGAATATCGCATGTAGATATTTGTGTATGTGTATAGAGAGGTAATGCTGGAGTGGAATGTGGAAATACAGAAGCAAGATCCTTAGACATCTGTATTTATGAAGAACAAGAAAGCTGTGGTGGCACAGTGGTTAGAATGCAGTATTGCAGGCTAATTCGGCCGACTGCCAGCAGTTCTATTTTCGACGGCTCAAAGTTGACTCAGCCTTCCATCCTTCTGAGGTTGGTAAAATAAGGACCCCAGATTGTTGGGAGCAATTTGCTGACATTGTAAAAATGCTTAAAGAGGGCTGTGAAGCAGAATAGAAGTCTAGATGCTATTGCTGTTGGAAGATTAGGGCAAGCCAAGTCTGTGAAGAGCCAGGGTGGCGCAGCAGGTAGAGTGCTGTACTGCAGGCCACTGAAGCTGATTGTAGATCCGAAGGTCAGCTATTCAAATCTCATCACCGGCTCAGGGTTGACTCAGCCTTCCATCCTTCTGAGGTGGGTAAAATGAGGACCCGGATTGTGGGGGCAATATGCTGGCTCTGTTAAAAAGTGCTATTGCTAACATGTTATAAGCTGCCCTGAGTCTAAGGAGAAGGGCGGCGTAAAAATCAAATCAAATCAAATCAAATCAAATCAAATCAAATCAAATCAAATCAAATCAAATCAAATCAAATCAAACCAACCCAACCCAACCCAACCCAACCCAACCCAACCCAACTAACTAACTAACTAACTAACTAACTAACTAACTAACTAACTAACTAACTCAGTTTTTGGTACTGCAGATGTGATTCTCAGATTTTGACTGATCTGAATAAAATTATTGATTGCCCTGACATTTCAGTTCCTCAATAGAACCAGATTATTCTTTTAGGTCTATTGCAGGGCCCCTTCTTGTTTATGCTGTTCCCTTCTTTCCCTGACGGTAGTCACACATCCGTCGCCCTTGAGTCTTTCTCAAATGTTTCAGACACTCAGGAAACATGACTGTGTTAGCCATCAATATGTCTTCCTGGCTACAACTTCCTGGCCATATGCCATAAGCATTAGATTAGCTTGATCTGGAGTAGTCATGACTTGTGGGCTGGACAGGGACTCTGAGAAGAGATTAATGGTTTGGAAGATGGGCTAAATTCTGTATGTAATGAGCAGGGCTTAGTGAATGTTTGAGCAGGTGAGAAAGGAAACCAATAAAAAAAGGAAACAGGCGACCAGGAAGCGGTGCTTACTGAAGTTGGTTATCCTTTATTTCAGAGGAATAATTAACATTATGCCTGTTGGAAGATTTTGTCCTCTCAGAACTAGAAGCAACACTGAAGCCCATAACAGATATTTGCTCATATGTTTATTTTTATGCAATAAAATAAAATGGGTATTTTAATTGCTGAATGAGCAAAAACAACTTTTGTCCATTTATTTGTTCGATAGTTCATTTTAAACTATTTCACAATAAAGTACTATGCACTGGGAAAAAAAGTCAAATAATCTACAGTGCACAGCTCCCTAAAGAGCACAGCGAACAGGAAAGAGAAAGAACTGTGAAATTAAAATAAGTAGAAATCTCTATTTAGAAGAGGCAGTGCAGATGAGAGAAGAATAGCAGAGAGGGGAACAGAAATAGACCACCAAAAAAAGGAAGAAGAATATGGGGACATCAATAGACTGAAAATTCTGTTTTATTTAGACCGCAACTAAACTGGGACCTCTAAAATAAGCTTTGCAAGATTTGTTTGACTAAATGATGCTGTCATAAAACTTCAGAATTTATACCCGGTTAAAAAAAACCCTGTCCTTTATTTTTGACACTATACCACTCAAGGTATAATTTGAATATGGTTTGTAAATCTTGGCTAACAATGGGGGAAAGATCAAAGGCAACATGAGAAAATATTATTTTACTGAAAGAGTAGTAGATCCTTGGAACAAACTTCCACCAGACGTGGTTGGTAAATCCACAGTAACTGAATTTAAACATGCCTGGGATAAACATATATCCATCCTAAGATTAAATACAGGAAATAGTATAAGGGCAGACTAGATGGACCATGGGGTCTTTTTCTGTCGTCAGTCTTCTATGTTTCTATGTTTCTATGTTTCTAGTTAGGAATGAACTCAATACTTAAGTCTGCAGAGAGGGGCGGCATACAAATCCAATAAATAATAATAATAATAATAATAATAATAATAATAATAATAATAATAATAATAATAATAAATATCTTTCGAAGCACAAGACTAATATCTGCCCCTCCCCAAACCAACAAAACAAAAGGAGGTACTTAGCCAGAGTCCTCAGAGATAAATCGCACACCTATTTGACATTAAATTCTAGAACCGCTGCTGAAATTTCACAACAATATAACATTCTCAAACTATCAGTAAAATAAATAGTCTATCAAAAAAGGGAAAAGCCCACAACCTTCTCAGGCACTCTGTTATGTTATTAAACAGCTTGAACCATAATTTTTTTTTTTAAAAAAAAACATTGTCTACTTTTAATATAATTTTTTTATTGAAAGTTTTACAAAGAACATCAAAACTAGTAAACTAATAAAAAGAAGCAGAAAAGGGTGAAAAGAAAAAGAAGGGAAAAAAATACAAAAGTACAGAAACGAAGAAATAGGAGCTTCGATTCTCTTTGCAGCAAATATAAGAACAATTGCAAAGTTATTTCTTATTCTATGATTCCAAAAGAAAGCTCACTCTTTCATATTATCCATTTTTCCTGGCCATCAAAACCACAATCTTAAGTGCATTTGTTCCATTTTATGGAAAAAAGTCTATAAGAGGTTTCCAGTCAACCATAAATGTAAGTATTATTTTTCTCTAAACAAAGCACACCCCTGCAAGTTCTATCATCTTCAACAACCATTCAATATTGTCTATTTTTAATAGTTTATACCAGGATTTCAGATCTTTGTTTGAAGCTAGAGGAACACAGTTGCTTCAATAGCAACATGAGATCCTTTCAAATAGTTGATGATGATGATTTTTACTGTTTCTTCTTCAACTAACCCTGTCCAACTCTCCCTCTTTCCTCTTAGGAACATCCTTTATTTTAGACCGTGGGTGTCAAACTCATGGTGTCACGTTGCCGTCACGTGATGTTTTGTGGTGTGTTTCCCCTTCATAAAGCTGGGGTGGGTGTGCCCTGTGCATGATGCATCTGGCCCTCATGCCACCAGTTTGACGCCTCTGTTTTAGACTATCAGGCAGAATGGATTCTTGAACCTTATAGCAATAGCATTTAGACTTATATACCGCTTCATAGTGCTTTTACAGCCCTCTCTAAGCGGTTTACAGAATCAGCATATCACCCCCAACAATCTGGGTCCTCATTTTACCCACCTCGGAAGGATGGCAGGTTGAGTCAACCTTGAGCTGGTGGTGAGATTTGAACTGCTGAACTACAGCTAGCAGCTGGCTGAAGTAGCCTACAGTGCTGTACTTTAACTCCTGCACCATCCCTGCTCTATTGTATAGGGTCTTATCAAACATCACAGAAAGCAAGAGTTGGTTGCTTGGCTATTTCTGGAATTGGAAGAGGGCTTGTCCCACAAGTATATTATTCTTCAAATAACATCTCACCTCCCTGCTTACCTGGAAATAAACCATCTCCGATGTTAGATCCAGGGAAGAATCAACTGCAGACTCTCTGAACAAGTAACGGTTCTTTTATTAGAACAGAAGTAACGGTTACAGAATGGAACGAGACAACAACAACGTCACGGCCGTGCCTGGCAGCTATATATATACCCCGGGCTGCCAGGCTGAGCCAACCAATCATTGCACAGTATTTTCCCGCCCAAGGAATATGGGGCGGATACGAAACCTAACTGTCCTCTGGACACAACATCCAGAAAAGAAAAAGCAGGTTTGTGATAGCCAAAAATAAACAAGCAAGGATCATCTTGGAAACCTATTGTTAAAGAAGATAGGGAGAAGAGGGTGGCTGAAAGCGCCAGTCTTTGGATTTTTGTCTTTCCTTTGTGAGTTGTTTGGTGTGAGTGTGAAAGAAGAATTGACTGGAAGCAAGATGAAAAAGAGGGGAATTTTTAAAAAAAGCATTTGGAGCTATAATTATTCCTAGGGGCAATCAAGGAGAGACAGGGCATGCCTTAACAGCTGGAGAGCCCTTCATACCAGCCTTCCTGCTGCAGAGGGATTAATGATGTAGAACTGGAGGGGACAAGAGGGTTTGGCCTAGGCTTATTGAATGGTTGCCTGGGTGGCTGTATTTGTTCTTGCTAACAGGATGAGATTGTTCTTGAGGAAGGATTGCCACAGGCCAGTGTACCACCTACACAAGCCTCCCCTCACCCATCTTCTTCTCTCTCTCTCCGTTCCCCATTTTACCCATGGCTCATCCATCTTTCCTTTGCCAGGCTGGTGGTCTACGGAATCTACGGAGAGGGGCAGCATACAAATCTAATAATTAATAATAAATAAATAATAATAAATAAATAAATAATAATAACTAATAACTAACAAATAACTAATAACTAATAACTAACAAATAACAAAAAACAAATAACAAATAACAAATAACAAATAACAAATAACAAATAACAAATAACAAATAACAAATAACAAATAACAAATAACAAATAACAAATAACAAATAAAATGGCAGCCCATTTTCTCAGCAGGCTCCTGCACTCCGACAGCTACCCTGCCTCTGATTCAGTGGGATTAACACAGCAGTGGTATGATCTGTGCAGCTCCACCCTTCAAACCATGGGTCCCACTCTGGTTCCTGAAAGAGGGCTAATGGATTTGCTACACTGGCTCTTTCTCACCCTTTTAAGGGTCCTAGCTCACCTCCTGTTTATCCCTAAAGCTAGGGGAACCTCTGCACAGGTTTGCCTAGTGCACCAATTGGGACCCTACTTGGATCAGGAGGCTCTTCTCACAGTCACTCATGCCTTTGTCACCTCACGGCTAGATTATTGCAATGCGCTCTACTTGGGGCAACCCCTGAAGAGTGTTTGGAGACTACAGATGGTCCAGAATGCAGTGGCGCGAGCTGTTGTGGGTGCATCTAGATACACCCACATCACACCAATCTTCTGAGGACTGCACTGACTCCTGATTTGTCTCTGGACGCAATTCAAGGTGTTGGTAATTACCTTTAAAGCCCTATATGGCTTAGGGCCAGACTATCTTCAAAACTACCTTCTACCACATAGCTCCCAGTGACCGGTAAGGGCCCACAGAGTTGGTCTTCTCGGGTCCCGTCAGCTAAACAATGTCAGCTGGTGGGTCTGCAGGGGAGGGCCTTCTCTGTGGCTGCTCCGACTCTCTGGAACCAGCTACCTCCTGAGATCCAGACTACCCCCACCCTACTAGCCTTCCGGAAAGAGGTAAAAACCTGGCTTTTCCGGCAGGCTGGGGCCGTTGATCTGATTTGGTAACCATAGAGATCAGGCCATAAATGGTAGGCATTGGTTTAACAGTTGTATTTAAATTGTTTTTAAACTGCTTTTAGAGGTTTTAGTATTATTTGGATGTTTTATATTTTTGGTTGTGAGCTCCTAGAGTCCCTAGGGAGTTGGGCAGCATAAAAAATGAATAAACAAATAAACAAATCAAACAAACAAATATTGATTCATTAAATTTTTGAGTTGTTGAGAGAAGTAACAAACAAGCAATAGAAAGAATTAAAAATCATGGGAACATCTATATTTGTATCAATTCATGTTATACAACAGTGGAATTGTCAGGGGGGTTAAAGCAGTGATATAAAGTCCACCATTTTAAAAATGAATGTTGTTGCTTTTTAAATGCTATCACATTTAAATGAATGGCGTAAACTTTTAAAGATTACACAGCCCATTTGTCAGCTCCATGAATTGGTATCCTGAGCAACAGATTTGTATAGACATAGTATATGGGATGCTATATAATATGGCAGGATGAGATAAAATTGGGTATCTTAACAGTGAATTAGAGAGAAATGAAATGTTGGAAATGTAGACAGTAACTTAGTTTGAATTGTTATTATTCATAAAATTGTGGTTATTGATAAAAAATATATTCTGGCATCAGATAAATCAGATAATACAAGTTTTTTGTTTTTTTAAAATCACCCTTTCAAGTTTCAGGGTCCTCATAATGAGCTGTAACTCAGAGATCTTTCTCGTTCAGTTATAGCCAAATTAAAATATTTTAACTTATTTATTTATACAATTTATTAATTGCTTCAATTCAATTGGTCTCTAGAGGTATACTGCATTAATAATAAAATAACAACTGCAAGAAGCAAAGAATTACTGGAATCATAATAATGCAGTACTAAAAACTGCAGTTGAGCACAAAAGATTAAGATCCTAGGAGGTTTCCAAATGTAAACTCATGACATTTTAGTCCATAACAAGACAAATATGAATGTGTTTACAAAGAAACAAATATGGTTGTTTGATGTTGCACTAGGTGAAGGCAAACAAGCAAATGAGAAAGAACTAGGGGAACAAATGGAATAGAAAGACCTTCAAACAGAGTTTGAGTAAAAGGCAGCGGGGAGAGGAGGAATCTGTAGTAGTATTGGTACTACTACCCCCTCCCTCTGCTGCCTTTTAGTGGATTGCTACTGGCATGGTAAGGTATGGCCAGTGATGGGCTCCTACGGGAACGGTCAGGAACGCAGTTCCGGTAGCTAATTTGGAGCTCCACCCCAGAGCACCCAATTTGTATTGAAAGATGTTGAAGCAAAATGCATAAGCCACGCCCACAGTGTGGTAGTAAAAATACCCATCATTGGGTATGGCGCACCTGCAGCAGTCGGCAGATTGTGCAATTTGCATGCGGCCGCTACGATGCCAGTGCTATGGGCTCCACCATCTTTTCCCCCCCATATTTTTGCTTCATGCACAGAAGCAAAATCTTGTGAGGAGATACGCACGCAAGATTTTGGCAAATTTTTTGCTGCTGCGTATGTGCAGAAGCAAAACAAAAAATGCTGAAATCTCTCCTGCGTGTCCTGTCCCAAGATTTCAGTGCATTTTTGCTTCCTACATATGCACAGAAGCAAAAACATGCTGGGACAGGCGTACATAGCATGCACGCACATGCAAGAGAATTGAAGCTGTGCACACTGCGCACCGGTAAACAGCGGTAATGGCCATCCGCCCCTGAGTAGTACCAGCAGTAGTTGATGTACTTGGTGACAAAGCAAAAATATCTGAGAAAGCACTTTTTCTCAGTAATAGAAAATAATAGGAATGAATCAATTCATCCATTACAATTTTTCCCCCTCAGTGCTCTTACTTGGAACACAGCATATAATTGCAAAGGTATCTTTGGCTTGGGAAACACTGTTCTAGAGCATATCATGAAACAATAAATCTGTAAGCATGTTGAAATCATGGATTTGTAAAGGTCTAATAGAATAGAATAGAATAGAATTTTTATTGGCCAACTGTGATTGGACACACAAGGAATTTGTCTTGGTGCATATGCTCTCAGAGTACATAAAATAAAATATACATTTGTCAAGAATCATGTGGTACAACACTTAATGGTTGTCATAGGGGTCAAATAAGCAACGAAGAAGCAATATTAATAAAAATCTTAGGATATAAGCAACAAGTTACAGTCATACAGTCAACATGGGAGGAAATGGGTGAAAGGAATGATGAGAAAAACTAGTAGAATAGAAGTGTAGATTTAGTAGAAAGTCTGACAGTGTTGAGGGAATTATTTGTTTAGTAGAGTGACGTCGTTCGGGAAAAAACTGTTCTTGTGTCTAGTTGTCTTGGTGTGCAGTGATCTGTAGCGATGTTTTGAGGGTAGGAGTTGAAGCAATTTGTGTCCAGGATGTGAGGGGTCAGTAAATATAATCTTATAAGACAAATTTATTATTTCAACAGGTAACATCTTAGAACATTATGGGATTGCTGTGGTGGTTATAATACGTCTTGATTTTATCATAGCATTTTCCAGTGCGCTCTGTTAGTCTCATCAGCCAGCAGATTAACATATGTCACAATTGGCATAAACTGTACTCAGAGTGTTAATAAATGATTCCACTCAAGTGGAAGTAAGAGGTCAAGTTGGGTGCCATAAGATTCAGCAGTACTCTTTAGCATTTTATTAATTATTTAAATGAAGAGATACATAATTTGTAAATGAAAAAAGATGGAAGAGATAGCAAATACTCCACATGACAGAAATATAAAGACATGTCTTTTTCTCTACATCTGTGTGGAGGAAGGGATGTGGCGTTGCCATCTTTCAGGAGTTGTTCTAGTTTTCCAGTCCTGATATTCCTTGTGGGCTCCCATGGAAGTAAAAACCAAGCCTGAACCTGCTTAGCTTTTAAATTCAGACAAGGTTGGCCAGGTGCTGCCACCTGCTGAGACAAAAACCAGAAACAAAATTCAAAATGATCTTGACAGCATGGAGAAGTGGGCTGGAAAGAACAGAATGAATAATGGATGCAAATGCCAAGTTCATTTCTTTGAGACACCATATTTTTAAAAGGAACAGGTGAAAAGTAGGAAAGTGATGATGAACAGAGCTTTGGAAATTCTGCCTCATAAGAAGATAAAGAAATTCTGCCTCATAAGAAGGGAAGGAGAGAACGAGGTATATTTAGCCTTGAGGATAAAAAAGAGCTATATCACCTTGCTGCTTTATTTTCATGACACACAGCTACGGTACTTTATGTTGAGGCCAGAGCAGTTTCTTCTTGTGGTAGCATCTTTCCTATAAACTGCTTGTCCTGACAACTTCAGATAAGCTCGCTTTTTTCCTATTAGAGGACTAGAAACTAAGTCTTATGAAGACAGATTGAAGGAACTGAAAATGCTTAGCCTTGAAAAGAGAAAAATGAGGAGGATTTGACAGCATTCTTCAAATATCTAAAAGATGTCACTCAGAAAAGGCCAAACCTGTTCCATCTTGTTCCAGAACTGAAGGATAATGGATGTGCTTTACAGGACAGCCGATTGAATGTTTTAAAAAAAATCCTTTATAACCATTAGATCATTTTAACAGTTGAACCATTTGTCAAAAGAAATGTTATGTTCCCCTTCAGTGGATGAATCAAGAGGCAGGACAAGATAATCCTCTATTTGGGGATACCTTGGTTTGGAGTCCCTTGATCAGAGGTTTGGGCTTAGTGACATAAATTATTTCTTCCAACTCTGATTCTATAATCAGCCTTCCTCAACATGGCGCCCTCCAGACATCTTAATCAATCACTCCCAGAGTTTTCAGTCTCTATGGTCAAACAAAGCTCTGATAATTGCTGTCCCTGTATATTTTGAGCATCCAAGTGGTAAGGGGCGTACATAAGTGCACTGGTGTGCCTTTTGTCCCCTGTCCAATTGTCTTTCCTTTCTCTCACTTATCATATATATTTTCTTTCTTTCATATATCCTCTCCTCTAAGTTCACTTTACCCTTATATATATTACTACATGTCTATTTTTTTCCCTATGTATTTGTGTACTGGACAAATGAATAAATAAATAAATAAATAAATAAAACAAACAAGTTGGAAAAGGCTATTTAACTACCAATGTCCAAAGCCATAAAGGACATTAGGTTTAGATGAAAATAAGTAATCTGAATTGGTCCCCCCTCATAAAAAAAAAGCCCATGAAGAAATAATATACAGTAATAGGGTTGTAATCCCCATCAATATTTCTATTGCCATATTTTCTAAACTGAATTGTCCAAACAACCTTCAAAGGAATTATAATAATCCCAAAAAGTGATTACTTGAATATGGATTAAATCTCCATGTCCTAATTCACTTTTTTAAAAACTGAGAATAGGTTGAAGAGCTATTAATGTTGGTGTAAAACGGAACTCATATTTAACTCTAGGTTGTGACTAAGAAGTGGGGTTTGCTCAGTGAAGGGCTACCAAACTTTTTACTACCACACTGTGGGCGTGGCTTATGCAGGACGCCCTGCATTTTCTTTCAACATCTTTCAATTCAAATTGGGTGCTCTGGGGTGGAGCTCTATTTTCGCTACTCCACTGCGCCGCCCCCCATCTGGGCAGCAGTCCACCCCTGGGTTTGCTGCATTTTAAGGTAGGTTAATTTCAAAGCATCTAGTACACGCTGAGGCTACACACACACATACACACTCACGCACACACACACCTGTTCAGGATTTAAAAAGAAAAACACATGAAGGAGGGAGGGCAAAAAAAAAAAAGAGGACATCCATGGCAAACAAATAAAACCTAAATCAAATTAAAGTTATTTCCTTTTGTAATTGAGTTACAGATAGATCCCAAGTCAGGAAGGCTGAAGCTGCATTCAATCAGACATGACTGTGCCCATTTTGGGACCTGTCTTGTTATACTTTAGCTCAGCTGGAGAAATGTTATTTGACAATTTATTTAAAGCCAGTTTGCAGCATCTACCTCCTACTGAAACGTTTGCCTCTACTGGAAATCACTGCTTTTGTAGCATTTCGGCATTGCAGGCCATGATAAAGTGGCTTCAAGGATGACGAATCTTGCATCTGTGCGTTCAGCTGGGATCTATGGATTCTGCTTCTCATCTTCCTTCGGTCACAAGGAAAGGTTTCTCCTGGCCCCCTTCAAGAGCTGTTTGTGTTTGTGCAAGGGAATAGTCTGATCCCAGAACCTGAGATTTTAAAGGCTGTCAGCTGAGCCACGTTATGGCCACAATGCTTCAATTGCAAAACAATCTGATTTTTACATTAATCCCATCACTAGTTCCCTGGCACGTCTTTGCTATCTTCTAGCCCGTCTAACCCGATGCTCTCTTTGCTGCAGAAAGGAGGTATCTAAAAATAGCCTCTGTCCAGGAAAAGATATTCCTGGGGGCACTGTAAGTTCAGGCAATTCTGGCTGCGTGGAGAGATTCCCTTTTTCCTCATCCTCCTTAAACATGGCTCTATTTTATTTTGGCCCAATTTCCTACAATTTTTGTTGTTTTTGTTCTGCATAAAGCAAATGTTAGATTGGGTGCAGGTACTGTTGGAGGTCAGAGAATTGGGAATAAAATATTGTTACGACAAGATGCAATAATGGAGGAAACAAATAAATGACATCTATCCCTCCCCCAATATCGTCAGCTGAAGGAGAGGGGCAGCCAAATGCAACAACAAATAGAGTTTACCAAAATAAGAAAAAAACAAAAAAATTGGAGTTTTGACTTGCCATTTCAAGGATATAATCCCATTATATTGCCTATTGTAGCTGTTGGGTAGCTGTTGGCTGCCCAAAATAAGAGGGACAAAAATATCAGTCCCATCATTCATCTCACACACACACACGCACACACACACGCACATACACACTTATCTCCATAACAATAAAGTCTTTTTCAAGCTGAGCATAAACCCTGGTGACTTCTCGCCCAACTAAACCTGGTTGTTGTTGCTCCAACATATCCCAATGTTGTTAGGGTGGGTTAATCTGTAATCTGAAATGGCTTCAGAGACGTTGAAGCCTTTTAAAGCTCTGGTCCTGATTCCTGGCTCAGTCCACAATTTCATATTCAAACAATCATGAAATGTTTTATGGGACCAAATTATAAATGATTAAATCTTAGTTCAGGGTACATAAGAACATAAGAAGAGCCCTGCTGAAACAGGCCAAAGCCCATCGAGTCCAGCATTCTGTGTCACACAGTGGCCCACTAATTGTCCATGGGGATCTTGAGCAGAAAGAGAAGGCAAGACCTTCCCTTTACCTTGACCCCCAACAAATGGTACCCAAGGGAATCCTGCCTGCCTCAACCAACATAGAGGCAGCACTTGGACATCCGTGAACATAAAGGGTAGGCATTTAAAAAAATTATATTTCTCAAGTATACTGTAAAAAATGTATTCACACTACTTTATTCCTTCCTTCCTTCCTTCCTTCCTTCCTTCCTTCCTTCCTTCCTTCCTTCCTTCCTTCCTTCCTTCTTTCATTGTCTCCCTCCCTCCCATCTTGCTATCAAAATATCACTGGAGGACATACCAGTAATTCATAACTTTGCAGTGATAAATTTCAGAATTGATTAAATATAAAGTGGACTGTTTCATGGGTTTAACATGTGGATCTATTAAATTTTTAAAAAGCAAATAGGATAATAATTGTATCTAGGCCAACCAAAAAGTTTTTTAAAAAAACACCAAGCAAACTTTGCCCCAACCTTTTTTTCAGGCTAGGTACAATATTAAATTAAAATATCAAAAGAGAACCAGAGTGTTTTAGGGTAATGACCGAAGTGTTCCTTTGTGGCTACTGTTATAACTTCAGAAATGTAGAAAATATTATTTTGGAATTAAAAAAAATAGAAAAAGCATATAATGAGTTGAAGTATTGCACGTACCCAGTGGGATCCTGGGTACAGGTGTTTGCATATATTTCCATGCCTTTCAAAAATCTGCTTTGACCCTGCTCGGAACCACCGAGGTGCGGGCGGCTTCAGAAGTGCTAGGACAGAAGCGTTCTTTCTGAGCTCCCTATACTGTATTCATCTGAGAAGGGAATAACAATGGCCCCACTGCTGCAGAGCTAGCTTTCCAGCCTTTTTATAAACCCTCTAGCCTCAGGCTGCAAGGACCACTTCTGACTGAAAGGAGGAAAAAATCTTTAGCACATCATTTTTCCCTGCTACCAGTCTGATGAGGGAGGCATGATCAGAGTTCGATACATACAAACAGTGCTGTGTGAAATGAGACCGTGCGCAATTACTGCAATCTGCCGCCATTATGTTCTGTCACAAACACCCCGGGAACCCAGTTTCATGAATCCAGGCCAGCACACAGACCACACAGTCAGCAAATAGCACTGGTACCACACTCAGCCTTTCCAGGGCTGCTGGAGGGGGAAGAAAGTGAAAGAAACGGCAGGTCTGAGCAAACCTCTTTGTGTGTGCTAAAACGCTCACAAAAGCTGAACTACAGGCCTGTGAAAGCACAAAGACAATTCTCATACAAATAACTGCCTAAGTAATATTTCACACATATATATTCCTTCATGGAAGGGACTGCGTTACCACAAGCAGTTACTGTAGATACAATAGACTAAGCATGATGAAAATATGTCTTTTTGGATTTTTTTATCCACTCCACACACATTTTTTTTCCTGGGGGTGAAAAGCTCTGATTATATTACTGTACATTTTTTACCAGGAGTGAAATGCTACCAGTTCAGACCAGTTCAGGAGAAGTGGTAGCGGACATGTGACCTGGGTTGCTGAACTGGTAGTGAATGCTGACTGGGCATGCCCCCAAAGCACGCAACAGATTCAAACTTAATATTAACCGCTCTAAACTTGACTGTAAAAAACATGACTTTAACAATCGAGTTGTCGAAGCGTGGAACTCATTACCGGACTCAATAGTGTCAACTCCCAACCCCCAATATTTCTCCCTTAGACTCTCCACTATTGACCTCTCCAGGTTCCTAAGAGGCCAGTAAGGGGCGTATATAAGTGCACTGGTGTGCCTTACATCCCCTGTCCAATTGTCTTTCTTTATCTCATATATATATATTCTCTCCCTCTCATATACTTCTCTTCTTTTTTACTTACTATCTTTATATATATTACTTAATGTCTATTCTCTTCCATATGTATTGTATATTGGACAAAGAAAGAATAAATAAATAAACAAACAAACAAACAAACAAACAAATAAATAAATGGTTCTCTGGTTGCCGCTCGCCCTGGCCAGTCTCTGCTCTGCAGCCTGCCTGCCTGAAGGGCTGCGCCCCTGATAGAATAGAATAGAATAGAATAGAATAGAATTTTATTGGCCAATTGTGATTGGACACACAAGGAATTTGTCTTGGTGCAGATGCTCTCAGCGTACATAAAAGAAAAAGATACATTTGTCAAGAATCATGTGGTACGACACTTCATGATTGTCATAGGGGTCAAACAAGCAATGAAGAAACAAATAAAAATCTTAGGACATAAGCAACAAGTTACACTCATACAGTCCTAGGTGGGAGGAAAAGGATGGTAGGAACGATGAGAAAAACTAGTAGAAATAGATGTGCAGATTTAGTAAAAAGTCTGACAGTGTTGAGGGAATTATTTGTTTAGCAGAGTGATGGTGTTTGGGAAAAATCTGTTCTTGTGTCTAGTTGTCTTGGTGTGCAGTGCTCTGTAGCGACATTTTGAGGGTAGGAGTTGAAACAGCTTGTGTCCAGGATGCGAAGGGTCAGTAAATATTTTCCCCGCCCTCTTTTTGACTCGTGCAGTGTTGAAGTCCTCAATGGAAGGCAGGTTGGCAGCAATTGCTTTTTCTGCAGTTCTGATTCTCCTCTGAAGTCTGTGTCGGTCCTGTTAGGTTGCAGCACCAAACCAGACAGTGATGGAGGTGCAGATGGTCTGCTTGCCAAGTCAGCCTATGAAGTCACGGCCTATCCAGCTGTCCCTGCCTCACCCCCAACCTTCCAGTCCGCCTTCCCTATTCTATGGCCTGTGAACTGCAATTCCAATATGCTTGTCGGCCTTCTCAGTGCCCCGATGGCCAGCTTGCCTTCTCCCTTCCCCACAGCCCTGCCACGCTTGCCTGCCTTCCACACAACATTCCCTCTTGCCTTCTAAGGTCACTGTCCAGCCCAGGCCAGCCAGTGGTGGGTGGCCGACCCTTGGTGAAGGTGCAGCTGCTGCTCTGAGGCTGAGAGGGGGGGCAGTGGTGCTCTGTGTGGATGGGCGCCAGGTGGATGTCCCAGGGCTGCTGCACATATGCACTGCCTGCCCCTCCGGAGCATCACAGTGGCAGCACCATTCACTTTGGTTTTGCAGTGGGAGAAGGAAGAAAGCGAACGGCAGCACCACAGTGGTGCTTTGGGAGGCCAGGCACCAGGCTGATTTCCCAGGACTGCAGCCATCAGCCTTACCAATGTGCTGGGTCTGTTGGGATAGTGGGCATGCTGAATATGCCAGTAAAGGATCTAGAGGAGGGGTGGGCAATTAATTTTGCCATAGGGCCGCATGAGAAATTGGGATGGTTTTAGAGGGCCGGACTAATATAATTAACTCAGTTCTACCCAATACTGTATATTATTGGGTAGAACTGAGTTAATTATATTATAAATTATAATTATATTCTATATTCTGTTGTGGTTGGCTCTGGCCCAGCTCCTGCCCCAAGGAATGTGGAGATGGATGTGGGGGAAACATCCACATGCCACAGGCCTGTTTTGCTCCCGATAGAATCTCCTGACGAAGTCTCCTCTGACGAAGGAAGCGGGAGTGGCAGGAAAGAGGGGAGTTTGGCAGACAGCCCAGGAGGAGATCAATCATCCTTATCATCCCTGGATTCTGAACAAGAATTAATGACAGACCCACGCATGCGTAGAGTGATGCATAGGAGAGAACAACTGAAGGATTATTACAGGAGATAAGTGAGACTACCTGTGTTTGGGTGGGGCTGCTGTAATTAGTGTTACAGATAAAAAGAGAAGCATGTTGATTTAGCCTCGTGGAAGTTTATCTGATTCATAGTTTCGTCAAGATTGTGGTTTTGCTGTTTCCTTGTTCAAGACTGTGTGTGGCCTTTCTGGACTTTGGAATTGGACTCAATTTCCCAGTTACTGGGTGAGAAATTGGATTGCATTTAATCTGTGCCTTGTATGTACCAGAAAATCCCTTGGACATTTTTCTGCTTTTCTGTTGATAAAGACTTTTGGTTTTCCTTCTATTGTGTGGTGTGTGTCTTTTTGGACTAATTACCCTGTAATTACGGGCGGTGGGACACGCCGACAGAATATATTCTATATTCTATATTCTATATTCTATGTTCTATGTTCTATGTTCTATGTTCTATGTTCTATGTTCTATGTTCTATGTTCTATGTTCTATGTTCTATGTTCTATGTTCTATGTTCTATGTTCTATGTTCTATGTTCTATGTTCTATGTTCTATATTCTATATTCATAGAAATATAGAAACATAGAAGACTGACGGCAGAAAAAGACCTCATGGTCCATCTAGTCTGCCCTTATACTATTTCCTGTATTTTATCTTACAATGGATATATGTTTATCCCAGGCATGTTTAAATTTGGTTACTGTGGATTTACCAACCACGTCTGCTGGAAGTTTGTTCCAAGGATCTACTACTTTTTCAGTAAAATAATATTTTCTCATGTTGCCTTTGATCTTTCCCCCAACTAACTTCAGATTGTGTCCCCTTGTTCTTGTGTTCACTTTCCTATTAAAAACACTTCCCTCCTGAACCCTATTTAACCCTTTAACATATTTAAATGTTTCGATCATGTCCCCCCTTTTCCTTCTGTCTTCCAGACTATACAGATTGAGTTCATTAAGTCTTTCCTGATACGTTTTATACTTAAGACCTTCCACCATTCTTGTAGCCCGTCTTTGGACCCGTTCAATTTTGTCAATATCTTTTTGTAGGTGAGGTCTCCAGAACTGAACACAGTATTCCAAATGTGGTCTCACCAGCGCTCTATATAAGGGGATCACAATCTCCCTCTTCCTGCTTGTTATACCTCTAGCTATGCAGCCAAGCATCCTACTTGCCTTTCCTACCGCCCGACCACACTGCTCACCCATTTTGAGACTGTCAGAAATCACTACCCCTAAATCCTTCTCTTCTGAAGTTTTTGCTAACACAGAACTGCCAATGCAATACTCAGATTGAGGATTCCTTTTCCCCAAGTGCATTATTTTACATTTGGAAACATTAAACTGCAGTTTCCATTGCTTTGACCATTTATCTAGTAACGCTAAATAATTTACCATATTACAGACCCCTCCAGGAATATCAACCCTATTGCACACTTTAGAGTCATCAGCAAATAGGCAAACCTTCCCTACCAAACCTTCCCCTATGTCACTCACAAACATATTAAAAAGAATAGGACCCAGAACAGACCCTTGTGGCACACCGCTTGTAACCTGTCTCTGCTCAGAATACTCGCCATTAACAATAACTCTCTGATGTCTATGCTTCAGCCAGTTTGAAATCCACTGAAGTATCCCGGGATTAAGTCCAATCTTCACTAATTTATCTATCAGCTCTTTATGTGGAACCGTATCAAAGGCTTTGCTGAAGTCCAGATAGGCAATATCCACGGCACCACCTTCATCCAACATCTTTGTGACATAGTCAAAGAACTCAATGAGATTAGTCTGACACGATTTGCCTTCAGTAAAGCCATGCTGATTTGGGTCCAATAAGTTATTGTTTTTTAGATGCTGATTTATCCTCTTTTTGAGTAGAGTCTCCATCATTTTAACTACAACTGATGTCAAGCTAACTGGCCTGTAGTTACCAGCTTCTTCTCTACTGCCCTTCTTGTGGATAGGCACAACACTGGCCATTCTCCAATCCTCAGGGACATCTCCTGTTAACAGGGATTGGTTAAACAAATCAGTCAGGGGGGTAGCAATGACAGATCTGAGTTCTTTAAGAACTCTGGGGTGGATGCCATCTGGACCCATTGCCTTATTTATCTTTAATCTTTCAAGTTCTTCTAAGACATCGGCTTCTAAGATCACTGGAGCTGAATCCGTACAGCTGGAAGCAATGCTATATCCCTCTATAGTATTATTTTGTAAGGTGTCTTTTGAGAAAACTGAACAGAAGTAGCTATTGAAATGGTCAGCGATCTCCTTATTCCCATCAATGCATGTATTATTCCCGGTACTAAGCTTTGTGATGCTGCAGTTTTTCTTCTTCCTATCACTAATATATCTGAAGAAGGTTTTATCCCCCTTCTTTACAGATTTTGTTATTTCTTCCTCTTTTGAGGCTTTAGCAGCATATATTATCTGTTTCGCCTCCTTCTGTCTCATTTTATACACCTCTCTATCAGCTATACTTCCAGACTCTTTATACCTCCTATAGGCAGCCTTTTTTTCATTGACTATAGCCCTTACATCATTGCTAAACCATAGCGGTTTCTTCTTCCTTTTACCTTTAGTTACTTGCTTTACATAAAGTCTTGTGGCTTTTAAGATGGCCTTTTTTAATACAGTCCACTGGGTGCTCGCTCCTGCCAATTTATTCCTCCCCTTTAATTCATTATTTAAATATTCCCCCATTGCATTAAAATTTGTTTTTCTGAAATCCAATACTTTGGTTGCAGTATAGGATTGCTCACAATCAGTTTTTACATCAAACCACAAACATAGATGGTCACTGCAACCTAAATTTTCTCCCACCTTGACCTCTGAAACCCAATTCCCATTTGTAAAAACTAAATCTAGAATATTCTCCCCTCTAGTTGGTGTCTTAACTAGCTGTGCCAGAGCTGCTCCTGTAAAGGCCTCTACTATATTCTTACTTTTGCATGTAAGGGCACTGGGGATATTACAGTCAACATCAGGCATGTTGAAATCACCCATAACCACAATATCTCCCTTTACTGCCATTTGGGTAATTTCTATATTCTATATTCTATATTCTATATTCTATGTTCTATATTCTATATTCTATATTCTATATTCTATATTCTATATTCTATATTCTATATTCTATATTCTATATTCTATATTCTATATTCTATATTCTATATTCTATATTCTATATTCTATATTCTATATTCTATATTCTATATTCTATATTCTATATTCTATATTCTATATTCTATATTCTATATTCTATATTCTATATTCTATATTCTATATTTATTTGATTCTATTTTGGCACCCCCTAACTCTAAAATGATTCTGGGCAGATTCCATATCATCATACATTATTTTGATAGCAAATAGTTTAGCAAAAACTAACAATTTTACCATCCACAGAGATTTAAAAAAACATTAACATTTGGAACAGAGTTAAAACAATTTAAGCATTCCTAATCTGTAGTGTTCATGGAGTTCTTCTGCAAAATTCATGTGGCTGTTAGCATTGTGGTGTGAAGTTTTTCCTACCCCTCTGTCTCCTACTATTTTGCCTTTATAGAAAGGTTGTGAGAGAATCATTGCATGGAATCATGGGCAGCCTATTCATTCACACTTGTTCCGCACACACTTACATTTGATTTGCACTCTTTTTGTCTGCTAATTGCATTTACTTTTTTTTTCTTTTGAAAATCGGGTTTGTATTTCTTCACATCTTGCTCTCGCTCTGTCATCACCCTTCTGTCATTTCCATGTTCCCAAGCATGGGAGGGTAAGGCTATACAGTAGCATGAATGAATTAGAGTAGGAAGGGGACCTGCCTGGTTTTTAAGACTAATTCTGGCTGCTATGTGCTGCTGTTGATGTTGAGCTGACAGACACACCACTTGCATATTTCCTGAACATCTTTCTAACCGTTAGTCGCTTACTCCGAACTGCTAAGACAACGCAACAGTAGCTATTTGTTAAGTAACTCTACTGAAGAGGCAGGAGATGGTTTAGTGACTTCATTGGCTGCACAGGGGGTCTAAACTAAAGGAAATAGGGGTGCCCACATACTTCCCCAGCATCAGGTCGAATATGTCCTGGATCACCTACATCAGGTCACCACAGCCGTCCACAGTTGTCACATTTGCCGTTTTCTCATCTCTGGTCACCTTCATTCTTAGTGTTCTGAACCAATCACAACTGAGCAGACTAGGAATGTGATCTCCGGCAATCGTTAGCGGCAGACTCGCTTCTTGGTCCTTGTATTTGATGATCATTCTTTTGATGCCTACCACCAGAATTTGGTTTCCTTGGCAGTCTGAGATTCTTATGGGCTGAGCTTTTAATTGTGCCAGATTCATGGCTCGCTTTGTAGTTTCCCATGAAACTATCATTATTGAGGACCCCGTGTCTATTTGCACCTCATAGGGGGACCCTTCCACTGAGACAGTGGTGCATATGGGGCTACCTTTGAAAAGTGTTCGGAAACTTCAGATCGTGCAGAATGCGGCTGCGAGAGCCATTGTGGGGCTTCTTAGATTCGTCCACGTTTCTGCAACACTCTGCGGCCTACACTGGCTGCTGATCGGTTTCCGGTCACAATTCAAAGTGTTGGTAATGACCTTTAAAGCCCTACATGGCATTGGGCCAGAATACATCTGGAACCGCCTTCTACCGCACGAATCCCAGCCGCCGATAAGGTCCCACAGAGTTGGCCTTCTCCGGGTCCCGTCAACCAAACAATGTCATTTGGCGGGCCCCAGGGGAAGAGCCTTCTCTGTGGTGGCCCCGGCCCTCTGGAATCAACTCCCCCCAGAGATTAGAATGGCCCCCACACTCCTTGTCTTTCGCAAACTACTCAAGACCCACCTTTGTCGCCAGGCATGGGGGAGTTAAGATATTTCTTCCCCTAGGCCATTACAAGTTATGCATGCTATGTTTGTGTGTATGTTTGGTTTTTATAATTAGGGTTTTTAGTTGTTTTATTAAATTGGATTGTTACATATTGTTTTTACCATTGTTGTTAGCCGCCCTGAGTCTGCGGAGAGGGGCAGTATACAAATCCAATAAATAAATAAAATAAATAAATATAGGTTTATTGCTCTGACTTCCCACATGGTTCACCTGGGTGTAGCTGATCCCTGGAGGGGGGGGGTTGTAACCATTGGCCCATCTGTTTTGGCCTCTCTCATCTCTTCTCGGCTCTCCTGGGTGGTGGTTTGGGTTAGGACCCCTGGGTGCCCAGAGCAGTGCTCTGCAGACCCTCACGATATGGCCATATTTTCCACATCTATGGCACACAGCATCATGAAATTTGCAGTTTTCTCAGGGGTAGTGTCCCCCACAACTGCCGTAAACTTCTGGCCCTGCTTTTTGCACCTCTCTTTTCCAGTCCGTCTGGAGCACCTCTTCCTCATCTTCTTCGTGGTCACTTGGTTCTGCAACAGTCTTAGCAACAGTCTCATACACATTAACAGCCCCATTGTTAGGACTCAGGGGCTCTTTCTGGTGCAATGTTTCTGCATCCTTGTTAGACGTTTCAGCTGCTCTGGCTTCCTCTACCGTTATATTTAGGGTTATATCATCTCCCTTAGCAAAGAGCCTTTTCTGTAATCTCGCACCCCTCTAACGAGTTGGAACAGTAACGCTTCATCAAGGTTTTGAAATTTCGTCCAAGTGACTGTTTCTATTGTTTCGGGCTCCATTAAAGCAACAGCCCTATCAAAAACCTTCAGCCTGCAATGGCTGAGGAACATGTCTCTTTCCCAGTTGTCAGGAAGATCTTTCATATCATTTGCTCCCAGAAAACAATGAAATCTTGCCATATAGTTGTCCCAGGTTTTGTTGTCTGCATCAAATTGGGGTTGGCGGATGCTAAAGCAACATGGTGATGACTCATTTCCTTTGTTCAGCTTTTGAATTTGGCGCCTGGGGGTTCGACACCTCCTCCTGGCTGGGCTGGATCACCTTTGTTCAAAATTCCCTTCAGCATCCCATCCTTGTCGCCAGATGTTAAGTCCCTCTACTGAAGAGACAGGAGAAGGTTTAGTGACTTCAGCTCAAAGTAAGCAAACATCAGCAAGGCCCTGCTATAGGCAGGGTTTTAATTAGGGAGCCCTTTAACTCAGGAGCCAATCAGAATTTACCTGCTTGAGTTCCTGGTCGGACTGGAGTGAAAACTTCCCAGATTCTCAAGACGTAACACTATTCCTTTTCTTTTCTTTCCTTTGCATGCAGTCTTTCTTTGTGTGTTGGGGGCGGTGGTGGAAGATGTGTGTTTGTGTGTGAAATTCCTTTTTCCATGGAAGACGGAGAATCAGCTGGGGTGGGGTGGGGTGGAAAATGGGAGAGGAGAGTCAGCTCCCAATGCCCGGGGGCTTGACATGTCCCACACACCACCCGCCAGCCGTCATGCTCCCGCTGATGATGGATGAGACAGAATGAACGGCATCTCCTGGAGGGGTTTGAAGGAGGTGGAAAGAGGAACTGAAATTCATTTCCAAAGAGAAATAAATAAACTTGCCCACCCCAGGGCTGCCATCACTGCTGTATTAGCCAAGCTTTAATTTCATTCTTGATTTGATATGATTTCATGGCAAGATTTTGGTAGGGGGGAAGGGAGAGGGGGGAAGGGGAATATCCATGGGAGGGAAACAGTTGGGACTGCTAGAATGTGAATGTGGGAGAGAGACAAGATGTGAGTTGTTCTTCTCTCCCTGAATCTGAAAATAGACTGGAGCCTAAAAACAGCTCCTTCCATAAGAAAGAATGTAAGATTCTAAAACCCCAGAATTCCATTTCCAATTTTGTGTGGCAAACATAATGGCTGGAAGCTAAAAAATCTTAGAAACTTCTTTTTATTGCTTCCCTGTATTTAGCTTGCCTTTGACTCTAGATGCTCCTCTAGTCTGTGAATAAATGATATTTCGGGCTTATGATGGCTGCCGTGGAAAATACAAATTGCAATGCGGTGAGCATGCTCTCCACTCTACAGTATAGCCCCCCAAAATGTGCACCTGGGACCTGGGCAAGGGGGCACACCTCCAAACAATACCCTGACCTTCACTTTCTTTCCATCAATACGTGAAGGTGTAAATTAAGCCCAGAGCCATCCTTGTATATAAGCACGATATGGAATAGCTTGCTTCCCATTGTTTAATATTAAAATATTCTTTCAAAAGATTAAATCAGATGGAGCAGGGAATCTAGGTGATAGGAGGATCTGTGGGAACCCCGGAATTCTACTAGAGCAGTGATTTTCAACCTTTTTTGAGCCGGGGCACATTTTTTACATTTACAAAATCCTGGGGCACACCACCAACCAAACTGACACAAAATGACACTCTAACACAGTACATATTATACATATAGTTAATAATATAGCAGCTTCAACTACTCTCCGCGGCCATACAATGACAAGTGTATGGCAGCCCGAGTGGGGACCTTCCTGGGTGTGGATGAGAGGCGGCCTGCTATTGGTTCATCGCTAGTGGTCGGGATGAATCCTAGAAAGTGATTGGTCAGTGAGTGTTCCCTGTGCCTCCACTCCTCCTGTCGCTGATAGCTGGAGGGATTGTGAGGGGAATGTTTATGTTCAGATGGAGGCGGCTGGCGGCGGGTAAGATAAATGGCCTCCGTGGGCCGTATCCGGCACGCGGACCAGAGTTTGGACATCCATGTTTAATTTCCCCACGGCACACCTGACCATGTCTCACGGCACACTGGTTGAAAAACACTGTACTAGAGGATGTCTAAAGGGCTCTGTTCAGGGGTGGGTTCTAATTTACCTCACTGCTGGTTTGTTTCCTCCTGCATGGGTGCGTGTGTTTGCACAATGCTGAAAACCCAGCTTTTGTGAATGCGCAGAAGCAAAAAACCAGCTTTTGCGCATGCGCAGAAGTGAAAACCAAGATGGTGGCACCTAAGGTGCAGCCAAAAAAAGTTGGTTCATGGCCGTGGCCAGCTGATCATCACTTCTGGTTCGGTGAGCAGGGGAAAATTCTAAAGAACTGGTCCAAACTGGGAGGAAGCCTCTGGCTCGGTTCTATAGTTTTCTTTTCAAGCATATCCTAACCATAATGAGAATATAACATCTAAACATTGAGGATTTGTTTGTACTCTCGTTTCATTATTTTCCCTTGCTGTATTTTCTCCCCTATTTGAGGACCACGAGGGCCAGGGCTTTCAGTCCCTCATTCACCATTAACCTCATTTGTTGTGCCACATAGCATTGCTGGATCTTTGCAGCAGCCAACACTGACGTAGGGATGTGGAGTGGGGTAGTTCCTTCTCTGTCAGAAGAGAAAAAGCTTTTTTCTCCCTAAATAAACTTTGATTGCTGCACAACCTGAAGGTCCCTTTTCTGGTATTGCAGGCCAGCTTCCCAAAATTTTACAAAAGTCATTCCACAATATAACAGTTGGAAAGGACTATAGTAGTCTTCTAGTCCAACCCACTGCTCAGGCAGGAAACCCTATACCCATGATGACTAACCTATGGCACGCATGCCACAGGTGGCACACTGTTGTGGTTAGCTCTGGCCTACCTCCTGCCCCAAGGAATGTGCAGGTGGATGTGGGGGAAACATCCACATGCCGCAGGCCTGTTTTGCTCCCGATGGAATCTGCCGACAAAGCCTCCTCTGACCAAGGAAGTGTGAGTGACAGGGAAGAGGGGAGTTTGGCAGACAGCCCGGGAGGAGATCAATCATCTGCATCATCCTTGGATTCTGAACAAGAATTGATGACACATCCACGCATGTGTAGAGTGATGCATAGGAGACAACAACTGAAGGATTATTACAATAGAAAATGAGGCCACCTGTGGTTGGGTGGGGCTGCTGTAATTAGTGCTACAGATAAAAGTGCAGCCTGGTGTTTTAGGCTCATGGCAGTTTATCTGATTCATAGTTTCGTCAAGATCGTGGTTTTTGTGCTGTTCAAGATTGTGTGTGGACTCTCTGGACTTTAGAATTGGACTCAATTTCCCAGTTATTGGGTGAGCAATTGGATTGCATTTAACCTGTGCCTTGTGTGTACCAGAAAATCCCTTTGATATTTAAAAAGGGAGCTGTTTCTGTTTTTCTTTTTATAAAAACTTTTGGCTTTTCCTTTTATCGTGTTATGTGTGTCTTCCTGGACTAATTACCCTGTAATTATGGGCAGTTGAAACACGCCGGCAGAACACACACGGAACCATATCGGAGAGCACGCGAGACCTTACCATGTTTCAGGTCAAGTGCACATGTGCGCACTGGCCAGCTGAGTTTTGGCCTTGGGAAAGGGTGTTTTCTCTCTGGATGCTTCAGGGAAGCTTCCCTGAAGTCCCGGAGACCAAAAAAAAATGCCCTGCAGACAAACCAGAAGTGTGTTTTCCCAAACTTTCGGTTTGCCCATTTGGGGATTGTTTTCACCTACCAGGCTTCACCTACCAGTGTGCGCTTGCAGGGAGCAGCATGGAGGGGATGTTTCACATGTGTTGGGGAGGCAAGGGGTGTGGGCTCATGCACACACACACATACAAACACCCTTTTGGCACGTGAATCAAAAAGGTTTCACCATCATTGCGCCTATACCATTTCAAACATACATTGAGAATACTAGTCTTTGTCTAGAAGACAATAAAATCTGTCTGTCCATGAAAGTCTGGCATCGCAACTGAAGCTTCAAGCCATGAAAGAGGATTCTCCGCTAAACCCAAAATAGAACTTGGCTAAAGTATGAAAGGAAAACAGAAGCTTTTCGCTCCTGCCATTCTAGGTGTCTTCCCACCTTTTCTTTCTTCAGTTCTTGGCATTTCAAGGTGCTTTGGCAAAATAACCTGCGACTGCTTCTCTTCCAATGCCTGGCACGAAGGGAGAGCAAACAGAAGCCGACGGCGGCATCCGACTTGGTGCTTTGGTTCTTATCCTTTTCTGTGAATGAAATTACTGAGCTAACAACCTTTTCACACACTAAAGAATTTGGACAGAGAATAGAGAGAATCGTAAAATAAACCCTGAATTACTGGAGAGCAGTATGAAATAGTTATTTAGGTTGCATGTGTGAGGACACGAGAGTCTTCCATAGAGATGATTGATTCATTAGCAGGAACCCATGCTGGGGAGAAAATGTTCCAAAGTAGGTAAGCTCACTTCAGTCCATTTAGAGGAACATTGTATAGGATTCTAAGGGCTCGCCTTCAAAGGACAAGGTCATGTTTCCTTCACAGGCTCATTTCAGCTCATTTAAGTGCAAGGGGGGGGGGAAGGCAACCCAGTCATAGGCAAAACTGATTGGCTACTTTAATATAGGCTACAAAAGCAGGGACTGTTCGGTAAGCTGCCTTATTTGGGTGACAAAACGACCATTTTGTCACCCAAATAAGGTATGGGGTAGCTAAGGGGTAGTTTGTGACATTTCTTTTGGCTGCCATCTATAGCAGTTTCCAGGATATTTTTTTTAGCCCAGAGAGTGTAACATTGATGCAGGGTATGGATGGGTCAGTTCATGTAATAGAAGGCAAGATGCTGATGTGTGAAATAGGGCTTTATTATGCCTCATTTTATGGCACTTTCTTTGTTTATGCTAGTATTTAGATAGATAGATAGATAGATAGATAGATAGATAGATAGATAGATAGATGGATGGATGGATGGATGGATGGATGGATGGATGGATGGATGGATAGGTAGGTAGATAGAAAGGTAGGTAGGTAGAAAGATGAAGAGAAAAAGCTTCTTTCTCCCTAAATAAGCTTTTATTGCTGCGCAACCTGAAGGTCCCTTTTCTGGTATTGCAGGCCAGATAGAATAGATGGATAGATAGATAGATAGATAGATAGATAGATAGATGATAGGTAGGTAGGTAGGTAGGTAGAAAGATGATAGATAGATAGTGTTGTGATTCCGTCTGAGGCCCCTCAGGGAACGGCTGATCCTCTGCCGGCTTCCTGCTCAGAGGGGGAGGATGAGGAACAGGAGGTTCAGGCAGACGGGGAGGAGGAATCACAGGCTGAGGGAGAGGGAGGACAGCCAGAGTCCCCCGAGAGGGAGCTCTCCCCAGCAAGCAGCCTGGATTCCTTAGATGAAAATGCACAAGCAATCATCGATCTCCGGCAGAGAAGAGCAACACAACGAAGGGGACAATTAGCCAGGTACTTTCAGCACTAAAGAGGCAACAGCTGGGTTTGGGTGTGGTGCTCTCTGGAAAGGCTGAAAAGGCAGACCCACCCTTCCTGGCTTGTGGAGTATTATCTTTGGGAGTCCTGGGACCTGGCTGTGATCTTTGGCGTTTTGGAATTCTGGTTTGTGACTTTGAATACTGAAACCTTGGGGGGGAAAGGTGTGGGTCTTATTCTCTACAGTGGTGGGTGTGCCAGCAAGAAGTCTGCTGTATTGTCTGGCCGTCAGGACTCTGCTGTGAAGTCTCATAGCCTGCCTGTTGGGAAGAACAGGTTTTTCTCTGTGTTTATTTTTCAAACTATAAAGTGCCTTTGTTTTTACCAGCGTGTCTGGCTGTTTTTTCCAGTTGGTGTTGAAGTCTGGGGGCACCCAGACAGAACAGACAGATAGATAGATAGATAGATAGATAGATAGATAGATAGATAGATAGATAGATAGATAGATAGATATCAGGTAGATAGAAAGATGATAGATAAATGGATGGATGGATAGATAGATAGATAGATAGATAGATAGATAGATAGATAGATAGATAGATAATTTATCGTCATTGTATGTACATATATACACAGTACACCCATGCAACGAAATTTGTATGACACCAAAGATCAACCTCAACCAGGGGTGGGCTACTGCTCAGATGGGGGGGAACGCAGTGGGGTAGTGAAAATGGAGCTCCACCCCAGAGCACCCAATTTGCACTGAAAGATGTTGAAAGAAAATGCATAAGCCACGCCCACAGTGTGGTAGTAAAGTTTTTGGTAGCCCTTCACTGATCTCAAGATACATAACAATATGAAAGAACAGGCTTAACCTGCCACAATTTCCCACCTGAACATCCACACTTTTAGAATACAGAACTGAAAAAAATACAGGAAAGGTCTATGCATTTGTAACCAAACTAAACCCAATTCAGTCTAAGATTTGGAAACAACTTTTTTATTTCTCACTGCAAAAGTGGGCTAGTTCACACGCAGTAAGCCAAGGCTTCTTGTCACAAATTTTCCTAACGGGGGCATAAGAATGAAACTGCTTTGTAAATAGGCGGTTCTAGTGAGGAACCCTGGTTCAAAAGGAGACTGTGAGGATCCCAAATGGGGTTGGACACTGTTCTGAATCCAAGGACGAGTTAGATAATTGATCTCCTTCTGAGCTGTCTGCCACACTCTTCTCCTCCCTGTCACTCATGTCTTCTTGGTCAGAGGAGCCTTCATCAGCAGATTCCACCGGGGGCAAAACAGGCCTGTAGCATGTGGATGTCTCCCCCACATCCACAGTCCTTGGGGCAGGAGCTGGGCCAGAGCTAACCACAACAGACATGGGGAGCCTCTCAGACAGATTCTTTGTGCCACCCAGCCCCAGCTCTCCTCTTGTGTTTCCCTCCTGATGATGTCTTTATGCTGCCATCCTCTCAGCTGTCAGAACCAGGAAGCTTTTGAGTGCCCACTATTCAGAGTTCCAAGCATCTAACTCTGCCAGACTTGGTTGAAGCCCCCTGAGCTTCTGCCCTTGGCATTTGATCAATGGGATGAGTGATGGGCATGTGAGGTCTGGGTGAGTAATGCTCCCCTAGCTGTTCAAGTATGCAGAAGCTTTACCTAGTCCTCACCCCATCTATCAGCAAGGGTGGCAGAGGGCCGACCCTGCCTCGCTGCCACACGTAAAGACATTCATAACCATACGACAAATGACAAGCAGACAAACTCACTCACTCCACACATACAGAACCTCACAGGGAGTGTGGGAATGCAGCGTGATGTGGTAGAAATGTGAAGATTTCATGCAGGTACAGGACTTTTTACTTCCGATACAACAGATGAGAGGCCAAAATAAGTTCCTCCAAAATGGGGGTTACTATGTCAGGATGACAGGGAAAACCAGTTAAATAGCAAGGACAAGAAAATGCCCCTTGACCTTTCCTGAGTGGGGATAGGGAGGAAAAATTGAAAAGCTGGCTCCTTTACATTTTCTGAGTAGATGCCCAGTTCCTCAGACATTCGTCTCTTTCTAGAACAGAGTTTCCCAACCTTGGCAACTTGGAGATATCTGGACTTCAACTCCCAGGATTCCCCAGCCAGCATTCACTGGCTGGGGAATTCTGGGAGTTGAAGTCCAAATATCTTCAAGTTGCCAAGGTTGGGAAACTCTGTTCTAGAACAACAGGGAAGCCCTCCATGATGGAAACAGACAAATCTTCGCATTTGACAATGCCTCTGGCCAGGAGGAATGAATTACATTTGGAAAAGGGAAAACAGGCAGAAATCTGAATTTGCGGGGAACAGAATGGATTCATGACTTTTGAATTTTCAATTATTTCTCGTAAGCTGGTAAAGTTAAGAGGTGTTGAAAAATAACGCGTGGAAGTCAAAGCCAGCAGGCTTTAGAAGATACCCACTTTTAGTGCATTCTCTTGAAAATTATTTTAATATTTATGCATTTAGCTCTCTAATATATAGAGTTGTATATATCACCCCAAAAATGACTCCATATGTACAGTCACGTTTTATGAGGGAAGCAATATGGCCATACACTGTTGGGAGACTGTTTATTTGCAATTAAGATAAACCTATACTTAAAGAATGTGAGGCAAAACTAAGTTTCTCTTCTTAGTTCAGGTCCAGCCTTGACCAAGCTGCTTCAGTTTCTGATTATTGTGTCTCACAGTATGAATTAGGATGCTTGGAAGGCAGAAGTAGATTCCTCACGTTTTGGACTGGTTAGCTTGGTTCAGTAGTAACCCACTGATGACATCACGATGGCGTCATGGAACTGGTTCACTTGGTACTGGTCCGTGAGCACCGCCATCTTCTTTTTTTGATTTTTTTTCAAAGATTTTTAAAGATTTTGGGGGGGGGGGATTTTTTTTCTGGGGTCTTTTCCTTCCACACCTGCTCAGAAACCAAATTTCCAACATTGTGCATGCAGTCGCCCTCTTGTTTGAACCCTAACCCTGTTGGAAGTTGGTTAAATTGGGAAGAACATTCCCAGGCTGGTGATTTTCTCATTAAGGCTGTCTTAAAGATAACCTGGGCAGCCAATTATATGCCACTACAGATAGTTCTCAGCATACAACCATTCGTTCGGGAACTGTCCAAAAGGTCAACATCGCTGAACAAAAATGATACAACCGATTCACAGACCATCACAGAGTTCCAGAGGTCATGTAATCAATCATATAACCCAGGCACTTGACACCTGCCTTACAGTTATGACATCACAGCAAGTTGTTGACCCAGCCAGTCCTCATTTAATAATACCAACCAGAATGACCAGAATTGCTATAACTAAGTGGCACAGTCATGTGACATTGCTCTTTATGACCACATTGTTCAGTGATGGAAATTCTGCTTCCAATTGCCATCATAACCCAAGAATTACCTGTACTATTTGTCTTGACTGATATTCATTAAAGTCCCCTAAAATGCCAATGTAGTTAAGCAAAGAAGCAAATAATGTATACATTGTATGTATAGCCCGGTATTTCTGGTCTTAGCCAGCGTTTATTTCTCCAAAAGAATTGGATGGCTAGAAAAAGCAGAAGACAGCCTTTAAACAGAAATCTTGTTTGAGTGTGGATGAGGGGAGGAATAAAAAAAAAAAGCAGAAACAGTGGAATATTAAAATTACCTTTATAAGCCAAGCCAAAGGAAGGAAGGAAGGAAGAATATTTGAAGAAATATAGGCTAATCATAAAATGCATAAGTATATATCTATACACCAGAGACAACTATCTAGAGACAATTGCACTGAGGTAATGTATAATAAAAGTGTGAATGCAATATTGAAAGAAGACAGGGAAAATATGGATAACTTAACTGAATTATTTCCAGTCATCTACGCAGCAGAGGATCTTAAAGACAGAACCACCTAAACCTTGTTTTCTAGCAATACAGTGGTACCTCTACTTAAGAACTTAATTCATTCCGTGACCAGGTTTTTACCTAGAAATGTTTGTAAGTAGAAGCAATTTTTTCCCACAGGAATCAATATAAAAGCAAATAATGCATGCAAACCCATTAGGAAAGAAATAAAAGCTTGGAATTTGGGTGGGAGGAGGAGGAAGAAGAAGAGGAGGAGGAATTAAAAAAATCCAAAATGTTAAAGCTTAAAAAAAAAGAGGAACTCTGAGGTGGCGAGGAGGAGTACGCGCCTCCCATACACTTGGTACGAGGCTGCCTCTCATACACTGCACCAGAGAGAGAAACCCAGGTGGGCGATAGGGAGGAACCTCCTGCTCCTTTGACCAAAAGGTGGCTGCTGCTGCTGCTGCTACCTGCTTCCTCTTCCTTCCCATGCTGAAGGGCTCCCCTCTCCTCTCGCTCGCTCGCTTTGTAGCCTGTGCCTTTTCTTCACTGTGGTGACTCTTTGGTTTGGCTGAAGCCGAGTTGATCTGGCTGGGGCAAATTGCCCCATTTTGCCTTTCGGCACCCAGATGCTCCAGGAGGCAACCTCGCACCAGGTGTATGGGAGGCAGCGCAAGAGATTCACCACAGTGAAGTGGTTTATTCCCTCTCCAAGCACCCAGAAAATGGAAAACGCTCCGTTTGCTTTGGGCTGCCCAGAGCGAAGGAAGCGTTTCTTTTCTCTGGGCACTGTCAGAGGTTTATTCCCTCTCCAAGCACCCAGAGAAAGGAAAATGCTCTGTTCGCTCTGGACTGCCAAAGCCTCCTTAAGCACCACTGAAAGACTCCTATGGCAGCCCAGAAAAGCCCAAGATGGCCAGGATTAAAGGGGGAATGCAAGAAACTGGCCGGGCCTTCATGCTGCTCTCAAATTTCCTGAGGAATTTTTCCAGGCTCATGTTCTTAAGTAGAAAATGGTTCTTAAGAAGAGGCAAAAAAATCTTGAACACCTGGTTCTTATCTGGAAAAGTTTTTAAGTAGAGGTGTTCTTAGGTAGAGGTAACACTGTACTGGCTAAAGCTTTTGGTCCATTCTCTTAACTGGAGAAACGGTTTTGCCAACTTTTCTAGCCTGATATTCTCTGTGTTGGTCTTCAATTCCCATAATCCCCAGCTAGCTCAGGTGCTGCCAAGTGATTCAGGGGGTTAAAGTCTAATGCATTTGTGAGATACCAGCTTGGAGAAAGGCTATTTAGCATTGCTGACCTACTTTAGAAGTTGTCATGGATCCAAACACTTCTGAATAAAGATTTTATCAGCATGTAGCATTTGGCAGGAATTAGAGGAAGAAACAAAGAGAATCAAATTTCTTAAATAATTTTCCCTTGTCAGTATCATTTTCAAGGAAAAATAAATATTACTCTTCTTAACTTAATTTTGACATATGATTTCCTAATAAGGACAGGCATGTTTCATATAAAATTATACTCACTTTGAAAATGACTTGTTTTAAACTCATAGTGGCTCTTTCAGTTTAAAAACTGGAAGAATAATGTGGAGTATTAAAGCAATATGGAATTTGTCTCTTATTTATCTTTGCTTTTCCCCCTTTGTGGTGCTTCTCTCTCTCTTTTTGTAATAGTTTGCAAACTCTATGGAGTTGTTGCACTCATTATATTTCTTCTTTGAATCATCCCTTTGTTGTTCAACCACAGTATTAGGGGCTCTGTGACATGGACTTGCCTCACCAAACTCCCAAGGATGAAATCAAAGGTAACAGGAAGAAAATTGAGGATTTCAGAGGACACGATGATGCGGAATTCATGAGTGCAGTTGAAGTCTGTAAGCAACCAAGTTCTAGAACAGTGATGGTGAACCTTTTAAGCTTGGCATATCAAAAGTTCAGAACATACCTAACTTGATTTTGCTGACATGTGTCCCACACACAAACCAAAAAGAAACAATTTCAATTTTGACCCCCCTCCCCCTCTTCCCATTCAGTCCACTTGGAACAACTGCACAATATTAAGTCTTGCTGAATGCTGGCATCTCACCCAAATCTTCATGTTTCACATTTGGCACATGTATAGTAGGTTCGCCATCACCGATCTAGAAGCGTGGGGGAATTTGGGGCAGAGCGTAGAATACAGTAGCTGGGAGACATTCACTGAGGCAGATTTGCCCCACCCCACCACATGTTCCAATGCTGGCTTCCATGAAGCCCATAGCAGATGGATAAATAAAGATGATTGCTGAAAGCTGCTCTTCCATCATTTGATGTGGGCCAATCACATATCAGCTGCTTGGAGACCTATGGAGGGCACACATAATTATAATAATAACCTAAATTGTAACCTCAAAAAGTGCAGGCAGTTTTACTTCAGATGTTTCCTTGTAGTTTCTGTGGTTTTCTTCTCAGTTTTCACCTCCTTCACTGATGTGAATAAACACTGATGGAATAGTTAAAATAGAGATACTTATCACGACATCAAATTACCAATTAGCCAATGGTCCAAAGCAGTCTACAGTAGTACAGTGATCCCTCGGTTAGCGCGGGGGTTACGTTCCAAGACCTCCCGCGCTAACCGATTTCCGCGTTATACTGGATGCGGAAGTAAAAAACCTTCTGCGCATGCGCGCCCTGGCCGCACATGCGCAGAAGGTGAAGCGATGCAAATTCGGAGGCTGGCAATGCAATGGTGATTTTTCCGGGCTCCTTGCCGCTACCCCCCGCCCGCCCGATTCGCCCCGCTCACCGGCTTTCTTGGGGCAGGGGCAGCGCTGGCGGCAATGGCAAACCTCCCTCCTTCCCTTCTCTCCTTCCTCTCACCGGCTTTCTTGGGGCAGGGGCAGCGCTGGCGGCAATGGCAAACCTCCCTCCTTCCCTTCTCTCCTTCCTCTCACCGGCTTTCTTTGGGGCAGGGGCAGCGCTGGCGGCAATGGCAAACCTCCCTCCTTCCCTTCTCTCCTTCCTCTCACCGGCTTTCTTGGGGCAGGGCCAGCGCTGGCGGCAATGGCAAACCTCCCTCCTTCCCTTCTCTCCTTCCTCTCACCGGCTTTCTTGGGGCAGGGGCAGCGCTGGCGGCAATGGCAAACCTCCCTCCCTCCTTCTCTTCTCTCCCTCCCTCCTTCCCTCCTTCCCTCCCTCCCTCCTTCCCTCCTTCTCTCCCTCCCTCCTTCCCTCCTTCTCTCCCTCCTTCCTTCCCTCCTTCTCTTCTCTCCCTCCCTTCTCTCCCTTCTCTCCCTCCCTCCTTCCCTCCTTCTCTCCCTCCCTCCTTCCCTCCTTCTCTCCCTCCCTTCTCTCCCTCCCTCCTTCCTTCCCTCCTTCTCTTCTCTCCCTCCCTTCTCTCCCTCCCTCCTTCCCTCCTTCTCTTCTCTCCCTCCCTCCTCTCCCTCCCTCCCTTCTCTCCCTCCTTTCTCAAAAAGCACTTAAACTGTAACTGTACTGTTACTGTACTGTGTAATGACAGAATAAAACCCCCCAGCCCTCACCTGTGTTTGAATTTCATTCATTCACTCAGTCATTCATTCATTCATTCTTCTGTACAGACTGTGTGCCACTCAGTCCCAACACTTTTAACCCATAAATTACCATTTCCCATCCCCTTAATTACCATTACCTACTGTACACATTGAATAAGACTCTTAAGTTATGAACAATAACATATTTATTTACATTTTTTGGGGTGGGGTGGGGGTTAGCATAACTGGGATACAGTAACTAGGGATCTTCTTCTATCACCATTTCTACAATGGACGCTGCAGGTGATGGTGTGACAGACCTCTTGGTTTTTGTGACAAACATGGTCATGGGCAGTTGTTGGTGCCGTTTCTTTTTCTGGGCTAACATGGATCTGTATGGTGCAAAGATGTTGTCAAGGGAGGCGTTAAACTGTATAGAGCGAGTCATGTTGGGATCCCAAAGTTCCACCATGCGTTGTACATTTGAAGTGGCTCTGTTCAGTTCTGCAAGCCGCTCAAGCGTTAGGCCAACATCTTCTTCTTCCTCAGCTTGTTCAGCTTCCGCTTCCTCCTCTTCTTCACTCGCTGACCTGGTCAGCTCCTCCAGATCTTTGTCTGTCAGCGGTAGGCCATGCTCATCAAGCAAACCATTGACTTCCTCTGCTGTCATGTCAACGAAGCCTTCTCCACCCAGTGCCTGTGCCAGCTTCACAGAGTTCTGGACTGCAGCATCTTGGATTTCTTCGGGAGCAAATCCCTTGTAATCATGCACCACTTCTGGCCACAATTTCCTCCAGCAGGCATTCATTGTCTGTGTCTTCATATCTGTCAAGGCATTCTGAATGTTCTTCAGACAAGATGCAATTGTGTACTGACGCCAGTAGGCCTTCAATGTGAAGTTGTCATCAGCATCCATTGCTTCCACGATGCTTCCAAGAGAATTGCGCGTGTACAGTGCCTTAAATGCACGGATAATACCTTGATCCATCGGCTGGATAAGCGATGTGGTGTTTGGTGGCAAGAATTCAACTTGCACCCCATCATGTTCATGGTCCAGGTGATCATGGCCGCCAGCATTGTCCATTAGGAGAAGCACTTTGAAATCCAGTCCTTTGCCAGCCAAATAATCCTTCACCTGTGGGATGAAGCACTGATGAAACCAGTCCCGCGTGAGGGGTTTTGTAATCCATGCTTTAGCATTATGCATCCAGTACACTGGCAATGCATTCTTATTTCTGTTCTTGAGGGCTCTTGGATTTTGTGACTTATAAATTAGCCCTGGCTTCAGCAAAAAGCCTGCTGCATTCCCACACATGATCAAAGTCACTCGATCTTTCATGGCCTTAAAGCCAGGGGCTTTGGCTTCATCTTGCATCAAGAAAGTCCTTGAAGGCATCCTCTTCCAGAACAGGCCTGTTTCGTCCATGTTGAACACCTGTTCTGGAAGGTAGCCCCCTTCTGCAATTAGCTCTTTAAACGTGCGCTGGACAAAGTTTTCTGCTGCACCTGTATCTGCTAAGGCAGCTTCTCCGTGCAATGACACACTCTTCAGGCCATAGCGCCGTTGAAATTTCTCAAACCACCCTTTGCTTGCTGTGAATGTGGCTGGGGCTGAGGCTGAGGCTGAGGCTGCAGAATGACAGGAAAGGGAGAGAGAAGTGACTTGAATGAAAGCATAAAGAGTAAATGCCCACCTCCTTCCCTCCTTCCTTCCTTCCCTCTCTTCTCTCCCTCCCTCCCTCCTTCCCTCCTTCTCTTCTCTCCCTCCCTCCTTCCCTCTCTTCTCTCCCTCCCTCCCTCCTTCCCTCTCTTCTCTCCCTCCCTCCTTCCCTCCTTCCTTCTCTTCTCTCCCTCCCTCCCTCCCTCTCTTCTCTCCCTCCTTCCCTCCTTCCTTCTCTTCTCTCCCTCCCTCCCTCCCTCTCTTCTCTCCCTCCCTCCTTCCTTCCCTCTCTTCTCTCCCTCCCTCCCTCCTTCCTTCTCTTCTCTCCCTCCCTCCTTCCCTCCTTCCTTCTCTTCTCTCCCTCCCTCCCTCCCTCTCTTCTCTCCCTCCCTCCTTCCCTCCTTCCCTCCCTCCTTCCCTCCCTCCTTCCCTGCTCCTTCCTTAAAAAACACTTAAATACAGTATCTAATGACAGAATAAAAAACCCCAGCCCTTACCTGCGTTTCCCTCATCTGTATCGCCTTCTTCTGTGTCTTCAAGACGGTTGTACAATTGTTGTGCCTTGGTTCTGATAGTGTTGGTATCCAAAGCAATGCTCTTTTTGCGGCAGTCTTGTACCCACAGGGACAAAGCAGCTTCCATCTTCATGAGCCGTTTGTTTCTAGGCGTCACCATTCTTTTTGCAGCCTTGTTGAAGGCCATCAGGGAACTTTGCCTTATCTTTTTCTCGTTGTCACGAATGGTTCGCACACTCGATTCGTTGATCCCATACTGCCGACCAACATCTGCATAAGAGCGTCCCCCTTTCAGCATGTCCAAAATGTCAATTTTCTCTTTAATTGTGAGTATCCTCCTGGTCTTTTTAGCGTCGCCGCCAGCACTCCGAGCACAACGTTTAGGAGGCATCTTGCAACAAGTCTGAACAAGTTCCAAAAGTTCAGTTGCAAAGCTTTTTTTTTGCGTTTGCAACGATTGGTTGAGATTTTGGCCAATCAGCAATCAGCATGACGTCATCGGGCGGGAAAAACCGTGGTATAGCAAAAAAAAACGCGAACGTATTTTTTAATTAATATTTTTTGAAAAACCGCGTTGCAGCGTTTCGCGTTAATCGAGAACGCGTAAATCGAGGGACCACTGTATTCCTTGGTACCTAATTTGGTGGGTCTTCCTTTTAATCAACAACTGCAATGTTAAAGGCCCAATCTATCATAATTGTGTTTGAATGCTTCCTTATTCTTTAGCAAGGAACTAGTGGGAAGGGAGGCATAGAAATCTGAATAATAATAATAATAATAATAATAATAATAATAATAATAATAATAATAATAACAACAATGACAACAACAACAACTGCAGCAGGCGGGGTATAGAAACATAGAAACATAGAAGATTGACAGCAGAGAAAGATCTCATGGTCCATCTAGCCTGCCGTTATACTATTTCCTGTATTTTATCTTAGGATGGATATATGTTTATCCCAGGCATGTTTAAATTCAGTTACTGTGGATTTACTGACCATGTCTGCTGGAGGTTTGTTCCAAGCATCTACTACTCTTTCAGTAAAATAATATTTTCTCATGTTGCTTCAGATCTTTCCCCCAACTAACCTCAGATTATGCCCCCTTGTTCTTGTGTTCACTTTCCTAGTAAAAACACTTCCCTACTGAACCTTATTTAACCCTTTAACATATTTAAATGTTTCGATCATGTCCCCCCCCCCCTTTCCCTTTTGTCCTCCAGACTATACAGATTGAGTTCATGAAGTCGTTCCTGATAAGTTTTATGCTTAAGTCTTTCCACCATTTTTGTAGCACATCTTTGGACCTGTTCAATTTTATCAATATCTTTTTGTAAGTGAGGTCTCCAGAACTGAACGCAGTATTCCAAATGTGGTTTCTAGAAGTTCAAAAACAGGATCAGACACAAGACTGGGAATTGAACAGAACAGAATAGAACTGGAAGGGACCTTGGAGATCTTCTGGTCCAGAAGGATGGGGTGGGACCTGGAGTAGAAACAGGAAGAAAGCAAACAAGCAGCAGTGATGGCTATTCTCCAAAACAACACAAACCTGATAGCATCTCAATGTTATCCAACTTCAGTCCAACTAAATCCCCCATTTAGCCATGGACATTGGACCCTGATAACAATCTTCCCACAAATTTGCCTCGAGCTTGTTGTCATGATAAAATGTACTCCTAACATTCTGGGTAAAGCACAAAAATAATTAAAGAAACAAATTGATAATATTAGCAAAATTGCAATCCATTAACCCTGTTTTGTTTTTGCAAAACTCAAAAGTTAAAGCAAATTGTTCTAGCTCTCTGTGGTTTATAGCAAATGGGAAGATTGTGCTGGCAAAATTTAGTGAATATGTCATAGGTCGATATAAGCGTATATATTCTGGAAACTTTCAGACTATGTTTTGGGAATACTGAATTTAGAAGTTTGTCAGAAATCCTTTCAAGATAAGATCTTAGAAAGATGCAGTAGTTCTTAATTCAGACAAACCTCAAAAGAGGCTCAGTGAGCCTAGTAGAGTGCCCTAGCTTTATTGTATATGTCCATTACTAAAGATAAAAATGTGAAGAATATTCGGTTTACTAAAGAATGTAAAGCAGGAGGGAGTTTTCTAAAAAAAAACACGTGCAAAAGAGATACAGGATGCACATACTGCCTGCTTCATTTCAACATCTTAATTTCACATAAAGGGGCGAGCAGAAAATAAATTTGGATCTACTATTTGATCCTGGATGGCTTACACTAGATTAACAAGAATAACTAATTCGTGAAGGTTAAATAATAAGAACTCTAATCCCATCCCCCACTCCCTGCTCTGGGAAAAAAACAAAAAAGTACAACTAGATTTTTGGGAAAAGAAAATGAATTTCAATTGTGGAATTGAAAACAATGTTTGGCTCAACGTGCATGCCATCAGGAATGCTCTGTTGTCCTCATGGAAATAGACTTTTTAAAAAGTTTATGGTGTCAATCTGGCCCATCAAACTAAGTCAGTCTGATCTCCATTTTGACACATCTAGATTAGCACCCATCTGAGAATCATTGAGATCTACAGTATGTTTTAATCTCTGCATTCAATCTATATATTTTATTCCAAATACTTTGGTGCCTTGATGATTGGTAAATTGCATTCATCAGCTATATTTGTTGGCTTTCAAGATGGCATAGTCTAAAAATATTGGTGAGTGGTATAATAATTCCAGATACTAAGAGGCTGAAGGAACCATGAAAATGACCTTGAAGAAGTCATCAAGAAAGTGTTAAGAGAAAAACAGGTGCAAAAGCATGTTCAGTCAGGTGGGAAAGTATTAGAAAGAGATTTAAACTGGCTCCTCCAAGGCTTCCTGGGCTATAAGAGAGAGGGAAGTGAAAACAGAGACAGACTTGCAATATTTTACTACTATAGCCTGTCTCAATTTAGTATAGTTCTATTTTTCCTGTGGAATCGGTTTCCCAAACTGGACAGCCTTATTGGGATGACAGAGGCCAAGCATACACAGTGTGCTTCCAGGTGTAGCTGTTAGCCTTGCAAAATAGTCCAGATAGAAAGCATGCCCAAATGAACTAATTCTATTTTATAGTAAGGTAACATTATTAATTAATTAATTCATTCATTCATTCATTCGATTTGATTTGATTTGTATGCCGCCCCTCTCCGTAGACTCGGGGCGGCTAACAACAGTGGTAAAAACAGCATGTGACAATTCAATACTAAAACAGCTAAAAACCCTTGTTATAAAACCAATCATACATACAAACATACCATGTATAAATTGTAGAAGCCTAGGGGGAAAGAATATCTCAGTTCCCCCATGCCTGACGGCAGAGGTGGGTTTTAAGGAGCTTACAAAAGGCAAAGAGGGTGGGGGCTATTCTAATCTCCGGGGGGAGTTGGTTCCAGAGGGCCGGGGCCACCACAGAGAAGGATCTTCCCTGGGTCCCGCCAAATGACATTGTTTAGTTGACGGGACCCGGAGAAGGCCTACTCTATGGGACCTAACTGGTCGCTGGGATTCGTGCAGCAGAAGGCGGTCCCGGAGATAATCTGGTCCGGTGCCTGAAGGGCTTTATAGGTGATGACCAACATTAACAGAACCCTTAAAGTATACTTCTCTCTCTGTTGCCTTTACAGCCCAAGAAGTGAGGGAAGGTCTCTTCTGGCCATTGAGAGGACGCACTTACCTCCATTTACTGGGACGCCTCCAGTCAGGTGGTGGGTGTGGGCAGTCAGGTGGCAGGTACGGGTTCATGGGCAAGGGTCAAGCGGCATGCCCTGCGTGAGATTTGCTTCCTGTGCATGTGAAGGAAGTGAAATCTCACACGAGAATGCGCACAACCATTAATAGCTAATGAGAAAGAGGGTGAATGGGGAATTCCCTTTCTGGAGTTGTATAGAGAAGCATTTCAAATTGAAAGATTAATGGAGTTGCAATTATTTGAAAATAAATGGGTGAAATTGGAAAAAGAGATAAATGGGATGAAGAATAGAGAATTCATTTTTATATGGTGGAATAGGAGCGATCTAAATAAATTAATAGGTCCCATGAAAGAGGCTATGGAAATCTGGAAAAAATGGCAGGGGAAAATAGGATTATATAAATCAAAACTGTCATCGTTATATGTAATAAATACAGATAATGAAACAAATCTAAACAGGGTTATTGGAGAGTTGAAGGGAAGAGGGATAATTAAGATAGAACAGTTATATGAGAAGGATGGGAGGCCAAGTAAAAATCATATAGAATGGTGGTTGGGTAAGGGAAGATGGCTACAAATCAATGCAATATGTAAATATCTGAATGAAAGGGAGAATAAAGAAGCACTATTTAGCGAGGAGATAGAGTTAGAGAAAATAATAAGAGAAAAAAGTGAGGGTACCAAAGCACAAGCAAGTAATATATATAAGATGTTAGTGCAGTCAGACAGGAATGTGATCCAAGGATTGACTAAATGGTGGAAGAGTGAAATACAAGTAGATGTGCAAGAAATGAAAAGCATAGTGGAGAACATAAGAAAACTAAGAATACAAGAGTTAGGGAAATGAGAAGGAAAATATTACATAAGTGACATTACACATCCGTTCAACTTGCATACTTTGGCATTGGTGCCAAGATAAAGGAGTGTTCATGCATATGTTTTGAGAATGCCCGGTAGCGCAGAATTTATGGGGAAAAGTGCAAGAGGATATTAATAGGATGTTAAATATACGATGGATAATTACTAAGGAAATGGCAGTGTTAGTTAAAAGGAACGAGATGGGAGAATAAGAAGAAATAAGAGAAATAAAATAAGCAGTGATAGAAAGTGCTCATGTGGTAATAGTCTTGGGTTGGAAGGATGTGACAAAATGGACAATGCAAAATTGGTACCGGTACATGGTGGACCATATTTAATTTGAGATTATGGATAAAAGGATGAATTCGGTTAATGAAACTGATTTGCGATAACTGATGGGACAGTGGGACAAGGTAAGATGATATATGGTGAGTAGAATTTGAGACCAAGCTACAAGGAATAAATTGGAATCACTCTATAATATGTAAACAGATACCTTGCTCTTGAGTTAAAATGGTACACAAGAAACACCTCCGATTTGGTGGTGGGGTGTGAATGCTTGTCTGGTGGTGGGCACTAATCACAAAGCACTTGTTTTATGTTGTGTGTGTGTGTTTATATTTTTTAAAATAATAAAAATATTGAATTTTAAAAATGCGCATGACCGTGAGATTTTGATGATTTTTGCCAGGTTTTTTGCTTCTGCACTGAAATCTCCGATCGCGTGCATCCTTGTGTGAGATTTTGTTTCATTTTTGGTTGTAAGTTGCCTTAGTCCCTAGGGAGTTGGGCAGCCTAAAAGTCAAATCAGATAGATAGATAGATAGATAGATAGATAGATAGATAGATGATAGATTGATAGATAGATAGATAGATAGATAGATAGATAGATCTGATTATCATGCCAATGGTTGAAACACCTGACCTGATTCTAATTTCCCCCTTGAAATGAACTGATTCATATACTTTTGCCACACACACAAATACTGTATATAGCTTTGGATAATATCCCTCGGTAAATAAATAAATAAATAATAAATATGCATAATATTGTTGACTTATTTATTTGAATTCTTGTAATCTAGTTTTTGGACATGGCAGGAACACACTTTAAATCGAATTATAAATTATATTTATGCAGAAATATTGAAAATTCAAATCTATTGATATTATCATTATCATAGTCTAAATTGATTAATTGGTTGATAGATTATGTACCAGCAAATCATTATCAACTCTTAGCAACCAGATGGGTAGTTTAGCAAGTATAAAATAAACTTTCCTTATCATGAAGCAGTCATATATTTCCCAGTAACCTTCTGAAGAGCAATCTCTTGCCTGGCAAAAAAAGCAAACTGTATTTCCAAATCTTTGTTCATTGTCACATTGTCACTTCTGTCTCTTTTGATACAAATTCTTCTGTGCAACTCTGTAAACCCAGTTAACAAACAATAACCCCTCCCCTTATTGTTTTTGCAGAACTTTCCCTACTAACAGCCTTTTTCTAATAGACAGTGATGTAGACTTTACACTTACAATAAACAAATCACACAGTCAGTTCAGAAGGAAGCCGGATCTATATTTTAAGATTTCTCCAGTTATCTCATCATTGCCTGCAGCTTTATTATTTTTTCAACATTCTCAAAGCATTTTAACTTCTTAATCTTTTTGCGGTTTGGTGTTTAACGTTTGTAGCAATTGTTTCAATTCCACTCTTCAAGATATAAGCACCATTCTTAGGCAAGTCTCAAAAATACTCATTCCAAGATTCACCCACTTAAATTTCATCCCATGCAATTACATTGCTTTTATTTTTATTCCATTCATTGAAGGGAAGGCTTCTTTCTTAGCCATCTTCATCTATTCCAAAACAATTTTAAAGTTCCACCAAAATTATTCTGAGGGTTCTCTGCCTCTTTTACTGTCCCATGATTTCTTTTATACTTTCCTAGAGGTTTTTTTTTTTGTATATACAGTACATTCAGTTTCTCTCATTCTCATCCGCCCCATCTTTCCCTTATGTGTTTTTTTCTCTAATCCATGGCCTTTTGTATTTAATCATTTGCCAAGCATCCTTTTTCCTGCTTCCCATTAGTGTAACTCTATATTTTTATCTAGCGCTTTGGATAGATAGATAGTGTTGTGATTCAGCCTGAGGCTGCTCAGGGACCAGCTGTGTCTCTGCTGGCTCCATGCCCGGAGGAGGAGGACAGCGAAGAGGAGGGGGCTGAACAGTCGGACGGTGGAGAAGAAAATCAGGAATGGGATGAAGGAGAACAGCATGAGAGCCCCGGAGGGGGGGTTCTCCACAGCCAGTAGCTTGGAGTCATTAGGTGATGATGCACAAGTTGTCATTGACATGAGACAGAGACGTTCAGAGCAATGAAAGGAGCAGTTAAAGAGATATTATCACCACTGAATTAGAAACAGCTGGGTTTGGGTGTGGTCCTCATCAGCAGGGTTTAAAAGGCAGGCAAGGCCTTGAAGCCATGTGGAGTGTTATCAATTGGAGTTGCGGTGACCTGTTTTGATTCTCAGCGTCTCTGATCTTGGCTTGTGGCCTAGCAGGCTGGAAGACTCATGGGAGGCGTATGTTTGCTATCTACAGCTTCGTCTTGGCAGCAAGAATCTGGTATTGCTTCATGGACTATTGCCTTTGTCTTTATATTTGAAGTTCCAGCGTTTTTCCTGTTTGTAAGGACATTTTCTGTTACCTGTGTTTTCCTTGAATTATATAAACTGCCTTTGCCTTTTACCAGTGTGTCTGGCTTCTCTTTTTGGGTTGGTATTGGCTTCTGGAGTGACCCAGACAGAACAGATAGATAGATAGATAGATAGATAGATAGATAGATAGATAGATAGATAGATAGATAGATAGGTAGGTAGGTAGGTAGGTAGGTAGGCAGGCACGTAGACAGACAGACAGACAGACAGACAGACAGATATTGCAAAGATCAGAAATAGACAGTATTACAGTAGATAGCGTAATATGTACCAAGTCAGGTGAAAACTAGTTAAAAGGATTAAAATAAAAATATCATTCAAGTAAACCAGAAAGGAAGTATTTATGGATATTCGCAGTTACAGTACAAATGTTATGCTTAATAAAATTTTCATACCTGATAAAAGAAGATTAACATAAAATTCATCAAACTGGCCTGGAGCATGTGAAAACAAAGGAAAAATAAAGCTTCTTCAAGTGTCACTATAAAAAGAGCAGTGTGAAGGATAGATTCAATACCTACCTCTGATGCAAATTCTTGCTGAAATAAGGAGATAAGTGAAGTAATATAATTAGCTAATTTCCATCTAGGGTGATGGTTTCATTTTTCAATTGATTCTCTCTTTTTTGGTTTTTTCTTCTGTGCACCTTTTTTTCAAGATTCGCTCTTGATAGTATAAAAATTGTTTTGTTTCACATTTAAGATTTTTTTCAATGCCCTAGTAACTTTCACTAATTCTCCTGATCTCATCCAAGCAAATTAATCATATTGTTAGATATACATACATACTGCATGTAGAAATGGGTTTATGCTTAACCTTTGTGTTCTGCTCAAAAACACATCCTAAAGTTCTGTTCCCGGGTCTATTTGACCCAGACTGCAAATTGTTCATTTTAGGTACTTATATTTGGTCTTTTTGAAAGTTTTTTTCACTTGGAAACAAGTTTGAACATTTCTGCACACAATGAAATGAACATTGAAATGAAAACATTAATGCTTATTGGTTTATTTTGCTGATAAAATGCGCCCTCCCATTTTTGTGAAATATTTTTCAATTTATAAATAGTTTTGCCTGCAAAATGCATTCTATTTTATTAAAGTCGGTGTGGGATTGGTAGCTTGAACATTTCTGAATATAATGATATGAAAATTGAACTGAAAAAAATGATGCTTATTGGTTAATTTTGCACATAAAGGTCCCCCCCACTGTGTTCAATTATTTCAATTTATATAAAAATTATGCTGTTAATTTCAAAATTACATACGTGTTTTTAGTAAAATGGATTTCTTTCATAAAATTAGTTGTCTGGCTATCATGTGCTTGCTTTTCAAAAGGATATTCCAATTATTTCTAGCCAAATCTATATAAAAAGTGAAAATAATGGCACACAGCAAGGCCGAGGGGGTGGCCCATTTGTGAGCAAAATAAACAAATAAGCATAATTTTTTTTCAGTTCATTTCTATTTTTCTTATGATCAGGAATGTTCAATTTAGTATATCAAAACTTTTGGGGGGAAATTCCTTAGAGATTTGTAGCCTAAAAAAAATATAAACTGACACAAAATGCTGAAAAAATGGGGGGGGGGGCTGTTTGATCAAAATAAAAATATAAGCATCATTTTTTTTAGTTCAATGTTCATATCATTACGTTCAGAAATGTTCAAACTAGTTTCCCAGTGAAAAAGGTTTTCAAAAAGACCAAAGTTAAGTACCTAAAAGTTTTTTTTTGTTTTGGGTCAAATAGACCTGGGAACAGTACAATTTTAGGTAAAATTTTGCCCAGAAAAAAGTTAGCCCCCATCCGCAAGAAATATGTTTATGATGATCAGCAATGTTAAATTGAGTAAATCAATGCTTAAGATATTAAAAATATTTCGTATTTGGAGCCTTAAAAAAAATTAAAGTGAAAATGGTTGCAAGCAGCAGGGGGGAGGCCTTATTTCTGATTTTAAAAAACCAATAAGCATCATTTTTTTCAGTTCATTTATATTTTTCTTATGTTCAGAAATGTTCAAACTACCAATCCCACACCAACTTTAGTAAAATTGAACACATTTTGCAGGCTAAACTATCTATAAATTGAAAAAACGTTCACAAAAAGGGGGGCTGCCTTTTATGATCAAAATAAACCAATAAGCATTATTTTTTTCAGTTCAATTTTCATATCATTGTGTGCAGAAATGTTCAGACTACTTTCCAAGTGAAAAAAGTTTTCAAATTGACCAAACATAAGCACCTCAAATGAAGAATTTTTGGGCTGGGTCAAGGTGACCCGGAACAGAACTTTAGGCCTATTTTTTTTTTCAGCAAGAAAGAAGCCCCCCCCACCACCAAAAATTCTCATAGAGAGAGCCCCTGAAATGATGCAAAGTCATGAAATTTCAAGTTTCAGATATGCAGGGAAAATTTTTTACAGGGTCTCAAACTTTGCTTTCGGGTCTCACAGACCCGAACAGAACAGCAGAGTTTAAACCAAGTACCTGAAACAAGCAGCTGATTCTTGCCAATTACCATTCTTAGTCATTATTGAATCCGTGAATGGTTCACTAACTTTTTTCTGTTTTCCATTGTGTAATTTACCAGGCAGAAAATTTCCCCCAGTCCTGCTGGCATTCATCCAGAATGTTGCACAATTCTGGCAAAGAATCATCTCTATGCTACTTCTGTCTTTTCTGTTTATACCAGAGTGATATTGCCACTATCACCAACCTATTCCTCTATTCATACACACCCACAATAACGTAGATGAGTTAAATTCATTCTTCCTGACTTTCTGATTTTGTTGTATACATGATGTACAATGATAATAAAGGCTTTGATACTTTGATACTTAAAATTTCGAGCTTCCCTTCCCTGCATGCTGCATTCAACCACACTCCACATGATCAGACCACCGTTGTTCAGATCTGTTGCATTGTTCTCATAACTTCACAGGAACACCACATAGCTATTTTCTTTTTTTCCTTTCATCCGTTTACTTTGCTTACATTTCTAGTCAGAAATTTCAATCAGCCATAGTCATCACCTGAAGGGCGTTTCGCTTTAGCAATTATTAGCTTTCTCCAGAAAACTGAAGTCTACCTAACTGTTTCATGCCTATGTGGCTGTTATATTTACTTATTTGTAAGCTTTTTTTTCTAGAAGAAACATTGACAAAGAGTAGTTTTTTCTCCTTCAACTAGGTTTCCTTGATTCAGATAAGAATGTACAGTGATCCCTCGATTTTCGCGGGGGTTGCGTGGCCAGACTGCCCGTGAAAGTCGAATTTCCGCGAAGCAGAGATGCGGAAGTAAAAACACCATTTTTGGCTATGGACAGCCAAAAACTACCCCCACACACCCTTTTCCAAGGCCGTGCAAGGAGCCGGGCTTGAAGTTGGGGGTGGGGAGCGACGAAAGTGCAGAGGCCGGCAAAGATTGTTTTGAATGTCGGCTGCCCCCGGCCCCCCAGCACCTCCGGCCCTCTCACTGCTACCCCCCTGCCCGCCCAATCCGCCCCTCTCACTGGCTTTCTTGGGGCACGGGTCCTCCTGCAGCAGCGCTGGCGGCTATGGCTTCTCGTCCTCCTCATTCAGCCGCTAGCCACTCTGAGCACTTTGAGAATGCCCGCCTCGCCCCTCTTGCAGTCCCTTAGCTGAGAGCGCTTTCATCCCAGCTGTCAGCGAGGGGGCTGCAGGAGAGGCAGTGCAAGTGTTCTCACAGAGAGAGAGAGCAACAGACAGAGTGAGGTAGAAAGGAGAGAGGGAGAGAGAGAGGGAGAAAGAGAGAGAGCAAGAGGGGGGGAGAGTGGAAGGTAGAGAGAGAGAAATGATAGAAAAAAGGGGAGAAAAAAAGAGAAATGAGAAAATGATTGAAGCAGAGAATGACAGGAAAGAGAGAGAAAGAGAGAGAGAAGTGACTCTTGGTGATGATGTATGACATCATCGGGTGAGAAAAACCGTGGTATAGAAAAAAACCGTGGAGTATTTTTTAATCAATATTTTTTTTTAAACTGTGGTATAGCCGTTTCGCAAAGTTTGAACCCGCGAAAATCGAGGGATCACTGTATATGTTGTGCCAGCTTGTTTAGATCCTCTTCCCATCCCTTTTATCATATTTATGTATACTGCCCAGGACTTCCCCAAACACTTTTTCTGTTCTTCTGTAACTAATCGAAAGCAACAGATGAAGTAAAAGATTCCCTGTGCCCATTTCTCCGCTATCTTAACACTGCCTGGGTGGTTGTTATATCTAGCAGTGCAGAAAATGGGGGAATGAGCATAAGGGTAGAGAGAGATTTGCGAGGGTTGGATGCTATGAATTAGTGCATCCAAACACCTCCGCCCCTACCTCATACTGTATTCTTGTTATCAAAGAAACTAGCACAGACACTCAGGAAAAATCTGCTTACACCATCACTGTCTTAAGAGCAACATGAGCTTGTCAAGAATATCTTCCCATTTTTCTCCATGTGTCACTGCCAAGAACAAAATCGACTGCACCATGTGCCGTAGTTAGCTACATCAACCTCACCCAGTCAATTATGTACAGTTACGGCATGTGGCCTTCTTGCAAATTCAAGCAGACTCAATAAGGTCTCGTGTCAATGATTTCTCCATGAGAAAATTTAATAATAGAGGAATTTCCATCGGAATATTATTACAGCTTTGGGAGCTTTCGGATGTTTCTGCTTATATCTCTGGGTCAGTCATTACTGCCATGGCTCTAGGGCCCTGCTTTCTGCCCCCCACCCACCCAGAAAAATTTCTGTTCCCAATTTTTTTAACATTGCAGCATAAATAACCACCCCACTTTCCCACACACACACTTGACATGAGAATCCCAACTATGGCTAATATCTATACTTGTGGTCATAAAGATATGCCTTAAACACACACACACACACACACACACACACACACACACACACACAAAGCATTAATTTAATTTATTCGACTGCTATGCTGCCCAATCCTGTAAGACTCAGGGTGGCACAGAAGTCAAATAATTCAAGAACTAATTCATCCACCCTTTCTTCCCATTCCTACTAAATACACATACTTTCCCCAAAGACTATGTGTAACTTTATACCTTATTGTGAGTAAAGGCAATAACATTGATGTGGTGGTGCATCTTGGCACAAATGATTTGTCCCAGAGAAATGTCAATGTAGTAAAAAGAGATTTTCAATGTCTAAGTGTGGAGCTGGGTAAAATAGCAGATTCAGTGACTTTCTCAGAGGTGTTACCGGTTTGTGGCCAAGAGGATAAAACAACGTGTATCATAGAGTTTAATGTGTGGTTAAAGCAGTGGTGTAAAGCTGAAGGTTTTGGCTATGTAAGTCATGATGTCAGTAGGTGGTCTAATAGGGAGTTGTTTAAGAGGGATGGTTTGCATCCATCATACAGAGGTACCCAGGTACTCGGTGAGGAATTCAGAACTTTTTTGGACAGGCATTTAAACTAGGTAAAGGGGACAGAGATGTAACTGATGTGGGTGATTTCTGTCCCCGACCAATGAGGATAAAGCAGTTTTTGGAAGCTTATGAAAAGGGAGCTGCAAATAAAATAGATGTAGTTGTTGATGATAAGGGGCAAACTAATAATGAAAATAATGTTCTTCGTGTAATGTGCACGAATGCTCGAAGCTTGAGCAACAAGCTCTGTGAATTAATGGCCATAATATCTAGAGATAATTTGGACCTGGTTGCCATAACTGAGACATGGTTTAAGGATTCTAATGAATGGGAAATATCCATACCAGGATATACACTGTATAGGAAGGATAGAATAGAGAGAAGGGGAGGTGGAGTAGCCATTTATGTTAAAGAAACTCTAAAAACAACACTAATTCAAAATACATGTCAAGATCTAGAGACCCTCTGGATTTGCATGCAAAATAAAGACGGTTCTGTCATTAGAATTGGGGTGATCTATAGGCCTCCAGGGCAATCTGAGGAATATGACAACAAGATGGTGGATGAAATTACCCAAATGGCAGTAAAGGGAGATATTGTGGTTATGGGTGATTTCAACATGCCTGATGTTGACTGGAATATCCCCAGTGCCCTTACATGCAAAAGTAAGAATATAGTAGAGGCCTTTACAGGAGCAGCTCTGGCACAGCTGGTTAAGACACCAACTAGAGGGGAGAATATTCTAGATTTAGTTTTTACGAATGGGAATTGGGTTTCAGATGTCAAGGTGGGAGAAAATTTAGGTTGCAGTGACCATCTATGTTTGTGGTTTGATGTAAAAACTCATTGTGAGCAATCCTATAATGCAACCAAAGTATTGGATTTCAGAAAAACAAATTTTAATGCAATGGGGGAATATTTAGATAATGAATTAAAGGGGAGGGATAAAATGGCAGGAGCGAGCACCCAGTGGACTGTATTTAAAAAGGCCATCTTAAAAGCCACTGGACTGTATGTAAGACAAATAACTAAAGGTAAAAGGAAGAAGAAACCGCTATGGTTTAGCAATGATGTAAGGACTATAGTCAATGAAAAAAAGGCTGCCTATAGGAGGTATAAAGAGACTGGAAGTATAGCTGATAGGGAGGTGTATAAAATGAGACAGAAGGAGGCGAAACAGATAATATATGCTGCTAAAGCCTCAAAAGAGGAAGAAATTGCCAAATCTGTAAAGAAGGGGGATAAAACTTTCTTCAGATATATTAGTGATAAGAAGAAGAAAAACTGCGGCATCACGAAGCTTAGTACCGGGAAAAATACATGCATTAATGGGAATAAGGAGATCGCTGACCATTTCAATAGCTACTTCTGTTCAGTTTTCTCAAAAGACACCTTACAAAATAATACTATAGAGGCCTCCAACTGTACGGATTCAGCTCCAGTGATCTTAGAAGCCGATGTCTTAGAAGAACTTGAACGATTAAAGATAAATAAGGCAATGGGTCCAGATGGCATCCACCCCAGAGTTCTTAAAGAACTCAGATCTGTCATTGCTACCCCCCTGACTGATTTGTTTAACCAATCCTTGTTAACAGGAGATGTTCCTGAGGATTGGAGAATGGCAAGTGTTGTGCCTATCCACAAGAAGGGCAGTAGAGAAGAAGCTGGTAACTACAGGCCAGTTAGCTTGACATCAGTTGTCGTTAAAATGATGGAGACTCTACTGAAAAAGAGGATAAATCAGCACCTAAAAAACAATAAATTATTGGACCCAAATCAGCATGGCTTTACTGAAGGCAAATCATGTCAGACTAATCTCATTGATTTCTTTGACTATGTCACAAAGGTGTTGGATGAAGGTGGTGCCGTGGATATTGCCTACCTGGACTTCAGCAAAGCCTTTGATACGGTTCCACATAAAGAGCTGATAGATAAATTAGTGAAGATTGGACTTAATCCCTGGATAGTTCAATGGATTTGCAGCTGGCTGAAGCATAGACACCAGAGGGTTGTTGTGAATGGCGAGTATTCTGAGCAGAGTCAGGTTACAAGCGGTGTGCCACAAGGGTCTGTTCTGGGTCCTATTCTTTTTAATATGTTTGTGAGTGACATAGGGGAAGGTCTGGTAGGGAAGGTTTGCCTATTTGCCGATGACTCTAAAGTGTGCAATAGGGTTGATATTCCCGGAGGCGTCGGCAATATGGTAAATGATTTAGCTTTACTAGATAAATGGTCAAAGCAATGGAAACTGCAGTTTAATGTTTCCAAATGTAAAATAATGCACTTGGGGAAAAGGAATCCTCAATCTGACTATTGTATTGGCAGTTCTGTGTTAGCAAATACTTCAAAAGAAAAGGATTTAGGCGTAGTGATTTCTGACAGTCTCAAAATGGGTGAACAGTGCAGTCAGGCAGTAGGGAAAGCAAGTAGGATGCTTGGCTGCGTAGCTAGAGGTATAACAAGCAGGAAGAGGGAGATTATGATCCCGCTATATAGAATGCTGGTGAGACCACATTTGGAATACTGTGTTCAGTTCTGGAGACCTCACCTACAAAAAGATATTGACAAAATTGAACGGGTCCAAAGACGGGCTACAAGAATGGTGGAAGGTCTTAAGTATAAAACGTATCAGGAAAGACTTAATGAACTCAATCTGTATAGTCTGGAGGACAGAAGGAAAAGGGGGGACATGATCGAAACATTTAAATATATTAAAGGGTTAAATAAGGTCCAGGAGGGAAGTGTTTTTAATAGGAAAATGAACACAAGAACAAGGGGACACAATCTGAGGTTAGTTGGGGGAAAGATCAAAAGCAACATGAGAAAATATTATTTTACTGAAAGAGTAGTAGATCCTTGGAACAAACTTCCAGCAGACGTGGTAGATAAATCCACAGTAACTGAATTTAAACATGCCTGGGATAAACATATATCCATCCTAAGATAAAATACAGAAAATAGTATAAGGGCAGACTAGATGGACCATGGGGTCTTTTTCTGCCGTCAGACTTCTATGTTTCTATGTTATTCAGACATACCAATCTAAATAAGTAATTTTTAATAAATATAATTTTCTGCAGAGTAATACTGTGGGCAAAAAAAATAATTGTTGGGTAAAAAATTGACTAAGATAAATAACAGACAGAGAAGATTTGACCCAACACAAGAGGTCTATTTCTATGGCAGTGGATTCCTTTTTAAAGATGGCCTACATTTCCCATTCCTATACATTTACGTGTTCATCAAATGTTGCACACATATTCTACAGCCCTGGCAAAGTGTCTCTGACAGCTACATCTCTCCCATCCAAATTGCCCACTCAGATTTCCCGATGCCTTTTTGGTTCTGAATTGCTCCGGTCCTCTCACAGCAACTCTTGCAAATGCATTTTCCTGGAATCATAACCCTTCACACATGCATTCTTTATTGCTTTTATAAATACATCTGTTTGGAAAAAGAGTGCTGAATGGCTGAGGTTGTACAATTGCCATGTGGCATTCATTGAAGCCATATTGATCTTGCTAGCTCACTCCAGGCTAGGAGTGGGTTCTAACTTATCTCGCTTCTGGTTCACCATGGCCACACCTCATGGGTGCATGAACATTTTGCACATATGCACAGTGCCAAAAAAATTCAAATAAATAAAAAACACTTGGAGAGACCAAAGAAGAAATTACCAAATTTTAACCTCCCAATTAAATAAGGAAAGTGTCGTGTTCCGCTGGTTAATCCCAGAAGGAATATTGATTACCTGGCAAGAGAAAAAGTTTAAGATAGATACATTAGATAAAGTGAGATAATTTCTAGAACACCATTTTGGCATAAGAGAAGAACAAGAAAGTAGGAAAGAAGTGGAGAACAGGAGCCAGGAGGAAGACCAAACAGAAGGAGAAAGAGGAAGAATGAGAAGAAAGGAGAGAACAGGAAAAAGAATAGATAGTAAGAGAAGGAACAAGAGAAAAAGTACAAAGAGAAACAAGGTAGACAAGGAGATTAAGAACAACTAATAAATAAGAAAGCGAATGGAGGAGGAAATGAAAATGATCTCAATAAACATGAATGGATTGAATTCACCAAATAAAAGAACATAGATATTTACAAGATAGCAAAATTGGATATGGATATTATAATTTTACAGGAAGTACGTATTAAGAAGCCACAAAATAAATGATTAAAACACTCAATAGGTAAATTATTTCTAGCTTTAGCACAACAAAAAGAAAAGAAATAGCGATTTATATTAAAAAAAGAGTAAAATCAAAACAAATATACATAGATGAAGAGGGAAGAATATTAATGATTGAAATAGAAACAGAACAAAAAATATCATTGGTTTCAATATATGCACCAAATGAAAATCAAAGGGAAATTTATAGAAAAATACATCATGTAGTAAAGGAATCAGAATATGAAAATATTGGTTTGATTGGTGATTTCAATGCAATTGTGGATATTAAAAAAGACTATAAAAGTAATAAACCAAATACAGATGAAACTCAAAAAATTAGAATATCATGCAAAAGTTCATTTATATCAGTAAGGCAACTTAAAAAGTGAAACTAATAAACGAGAGAGACTCATTACATGCAAAACAAGATAGTTCAAGCCGTGTTTTGTCATAAATGTGATGATGATGGGATACAGCTCATGAAAACCCCAAATCCACAATCTCAGAAAATTAGAATATTTTAAAAGGGTGCAATATTCCAGGCTCAAAATGTCCCATTCTAATCAGCTAATTAAGCTATAACACCTGCAGAGGGTTCCTGAGCCTTTAAATGGTCTCTCAGTCTGGTTCACAATAGCAATCGTGGGAAAGACGGCTGACCTGACAGTTGTGCAGAAAACCTTCATTGACACCCTCCATAAGAGAGAAAGCCTCAAAAGTTAATTGCAAACGAAGTTGAATGTTCCCAAAGTGCTGTATCAAAGCACATTAATAGAAAGGGAAGGGAAAAGTGTGAAAAAAAAGGTGCACAAGCAGCAGAGATGTGTGCAGTCTAGAAAGGATTGTCAGGAAAAGGCCATTCAAAAGTGTTGGGGACTTTCACAAGGAGTGGACTGAGGTTGGAGTCAGTGCATCAAGAGCCACCACACACAGACGGATCCTGGACATAGACTTCAAATGTCATATTACTCTTGTCAAGCTGCTCCTGAGCAACAAACAGTGTCAGAAGTGTCTTACCTGGGCTAAAGAAAAACAGACCCAGTCTGTCTCTTGGTGATCCAAAGTTCTCTTTTCTGATGAGAGCAACTTTTGCATCTCATTTGGACACCAAAGACCCAGAGTATGGAAGAAGAATGGATAGCCACACACAGCAAGATGCTTGCTGTGAAGTTTCCCACAGTCTGTGTTGATTTGGGGAGCCATGTCATCTGCTGGTGTTGGTCCACTGTGCTTCATTGAGTCCAGGGTCAACGCATCTGTCTACCAGAAGATTTTGGAGCACTTCATGTTTCCTTCCACAAATGAGCTTTATGGGGACGCTGACTTCAATTGTCAAGCAGGACATGGCACCTGCACCAAAACCTGGTACAATGACCGTGGGATTACTGTGCTTGATTGGCCAGCAAACTTGCCTGATCTGAACACCATAGATAATCTATGGGGCATTGCCAAGAGAAAGATGAAAGACATGAGACCGAAAAATGCAGAAGATCTGAAGGCTGCTATTGAAGCATCCCGGTCTTCCATGACACCTCAGCAGTGCCACAGGCTGATAGCTTCCATGCCATGCTGCATTAAGGCAGTAATTGCTGCAAAAGGGGCCTAAATGAAGTACTGAGTACATATGCATGCTTATACTTTTATACAAAGTATTGATTATGCATGCTTATACTTTTCAGAGGTCCAATATGTACAATCCTTGTTTTATTGATTGCATGTAATATTCTAATTTTCTGGTGGTTTGGGGGGTTTGAAGGGCTGTACTCCATAATCATCACAATTATGGCTTGAACTACCTTGCCTAGCATATAATGAGTCTCTCCCTCATATATTAGTTTCACCTTTTTAAGTTACATTACTGAAATAAATGAACTTTTGCACAATATTCTAATTTTTCAAGTTTCACCTGTAAGACAAAGAAAAGGACCTTGCTAGATGCTTTTTATGAAATGACACAGGAATTATGTCTAAAGGATGTTTGGAGGGAAATAAATATGGAAAAGAAACAATTTAGCTTTTATTCAAATCCTCACCAGTCTTAGTCAAAGATAGATATGGTATGGAAGACACCAGAGCTTAGAAAAGAAACAGAGATAATGACAAACATTTGGCCAGACCATAATCCAATTAGGGTTATTTGGAAAGGGGAAAAGAAAAGAAAGAGATGAATGATGAATAAAGAAATATTGAAAGTGAAAGAATATATTTTATTATTATTATTTATTTTTATTAATTAGATTTGTATGCCACCCCTCTCCGAGGACTCGGAGCGTCTCACAACAAAAACAATACAAATCCAATACTAAAGCAATTTAAAACCCTTAATATAAAACAATTGTACGTCTCATACAGACCATGCGTAAAGCGGAGGCAGCCCAGGGGAATCAATTACCCCCTGCCTGACGACAAAGGTAAGTTTTGAGGAGTTTGCGAAAGGCAAGGAGGGTGGGGGCAGTCCTAATCTCCAAGGGGAGTTGATTCCAGAGGGTTGGGGCCGCCACAGAGAAGGCTCTTCCTCGCCAGACGACATTGTTTCGTCAATGGGACCTGGAGAAGGCCAACTCTGTGGGACCTAACCGGTCGCTGGGATTCATGCGGCAGAAGGCAGTCCCGGAGATATACAGTTTATTGAAAAAGAAATCAATATATATATTTAGAATAAACACAAAAGAAGAAACACCACTACAAAAACTAATGGGACACTGCAAAAACATACATAAGGGGGCTTACAATAGCATATACAAAAAAAAGAAACAAAACAAGAAAACAAGAACAAGATAATTGGCAGAAAGAAATTAAAAGATTAGAATTGGATTTATAAGAAGACTCCCAAAACAACAAAAATTTTAAAAGAAATGATGTAATAAGATATGAATTAAATTTAGTTATGTAGGTTGATATGGCACAGAAAATTAAGATGACAAAACAATTTTGGGGGGGAAATGCAAATAAACAGGGTGTCAGACTGAAGCCATTTTAGTTGGGGTCTTTGGCCTGCCACACTTTACGCTATTTTAAAATCTATTCTTTGCTATGGGAATTTGGGAGAGGCCATAGCATGAGGGATGTCTGCATGTAGCCATAACAAATTCTAGATTGTCAAGGTCATCATCTGTCTTTGCACTCCTGCACCTGCATAGAAGGAGATGGGAGCTGCTTCCAAGATTGGTCAACGTAATGAACTTGGAGGTGTGGGATTGAACTTTCAACTGGGCAGGGAACACCCTGGGACTTCAGATTTGGGTTTCTCCAGAGGTGGGTTCCTACCGGTCTGATGTCGTCATTAAGTGAGGCAGGAGGCAAGAATTGCATGATCTGTGGAAGGCATATTTTTGTGGACAAGGTCTTGCAACTCTTTTTATTGTCATCCATTAGCCATCAAGTTACATCTCATTGGGTATTGGAGAATACAGAATTTTACTGGCTAGTTCAATGCGTGGGTGGACCTCATGATTGCCTCGTGGACAGTGAATAATCAGTTGTGTTGTTTCATGGCCTAGGTGCAGTTTTGGGGGTATCTCTTCTCTCTAGGGTTGATCAAGGAGGAAGTCTGTTTTTAGGAAAGGTAGTATCTGTGGAATGCCAGTAATTGTTTATCTGGTGCCTTATCACAGGATTTTAGCCATCTCCATGGTATGACAGCTTTTAATCCAGTCTCCACACCAGTTGGGTCCGGTGCACTGCTCTGGTAGTGGCCTGCCAATTGCGCAATTTGTATGCAATAGCTCCGATGCAGTTTTTGCTGGTCCGTGTACGACACCATCTTCTTTCCTAATTTTTGGTGATCTTTTTGCTCTTTAAACATGCACAGAAGGAAAATCATCCCTCTGCCCACCATCCCACACACACACACACACACACACACACACGGAGAGAGAGGCAGGGAGGGAGGCTACCCCCTCCTATTATTCCTTCTCCTAAAAAGCATACAGAGAGAGAGAGAGAGAGAGCATGGGGAGGGGAAGAGAGAGAGGGAGGGAGGCTACCCCCTCTGGTTCCTTCTCTTATAAAGCACAAGGAATGAAGAACGGGGTGGGATTCTCAAGGAGGGGATGTAATTTTGTTTTAGAATTACTGAGCCAGAAAAGATTTTATGAAGTAGATACTTTTTTGATAAAGACAGGGCAACTGCACTCATTTGTTATTTCAATTTCTGCCTTACTTCCAATCAAATTAAAATATAAAAACTCCCGCTCCTTCTCCTAAAATGGCTGCTTCCAGAAACACGCCCAGGCAGAGTGGAAGGGAATAAAAAGGAACAAATCCTCTGACAGGCTGGCGGCAAAGTGTCCCCTGTGTCCAAAAGACCAGGGTGAAAGTGCTTTTGAGCCCGTTCAGCAAAAGGGCCATAGAGAAAAGGCCAAATGGCAGAGTGGTGGTGGAAGGCTGGGGACGAAACAGGCGCGGCGAAGAGGAGGAGGCAAATAGTTCCATTCCAGTATTATTATTATTATTATTATTATTATTATTATTATTATTATTATTATTATTATTTATTGGATTTGTATGCTGCCCCTCTCCGCAGACTCGGGGTGGCTAACAACAGTGGTAAAACAGCATGAACAATCCAATTAATAAAAACAACTAAAAAACCCTTATAAAAAACCAAACATACACACAAACATACCATGCATAACTTGTAGTAGCCTAGGGGGAAAGGATAACTTAACTCCCCCATGCCTGGCGACAAAGGTGGGTCTTAAGTAATTTGCGAAAGACAAGGAGGGTGGGGGCTGTTCTAATCTCTGCGGGGAGTTGGTTCCAGAGGGCCGGGGCCGCCACAGAGAAGGCTCTTCCCCTGGGGCCCGCCCGCCAAACGACATTGTTTGGTCGATGGGACCCGGAGAAGGCCAACTCTGTGGGACATCATCAGCCGCTGGGATTTGTGCGATAGAAGGCGGTTCCGGATGTATTCTGGCCCAATGCCATGTAGGGCTTTAAAGGTCATTACCAACACTTTGAATTGTGACCGGAAACCGATCGGCAGCCAGTGCAGGCCGCGGAGTGTTGCAGAAACGTGGATGAATCTAGGAAGCCCCACGATGGCTCTCGCGGCCGCATTCTGCACAATCTGAAGTTTCCGAACACTTTTCAAAGGTCGTCCCATGTAGAGAGCGTTGCAGTAGTCGAACCTCGAGGTGATGAGGGCATGAGTGACTGTGAGCAGTGATTCCCTGTCCAAATAGGGCCGCAACTGGTGCACCAGGCGAACCTGGGCAAATGCCCCCCTCGCCACAGCCGAAAGATGATGTTCCAATGTCAGCTGTGGATTGAGGAACAAATGGGAACAAAATCATGTGAAAGGATGCGTGCGTGTGTGTAGCAAACCTGCGTGTATGTAAAATGTCACAATGCACATGTAGCGCACTGGTAGGAAGGTAAGAGGAACCCACCCCTGGGTTTCTCCCAGATGTGCCAGCATGGCTCTTTTAATAAATTGGAACTTTGAGGAATACTTTGTATTGGACTTTGATTTAGTTTTGGATGCTATTTGGAACCCTGACACCAGGAAGGTGGTTAGCATACAAATTAAAGAAAGAAAATAATTCATCAACTACAAAATGAACAGGGAGAGATATAGGAGAGGGGAAGTAAAAAAATATAGCATAAAGGTTTTTTCAGAATCTATACGCTCCAGAAAATATATTAGAAAAAGATATTAAACATTATTTGGATAAGATGAACCTAATAAAATTAGAAGAGGCACAAAGAGAGATACTAAATGGAGTAATTACTAAAACAGGATTAATAGAGGCGAGGAAAAAATAAAAAATAACAAAACACCAGGCCCAGACGGAATTCCGGCAGAATTAGGTAAGATATTTCGAGAATCATTAGATGAAATTCTCTTAGAAACTTTTAATGAGGCACTAATGGAAGCCAAAATATTTCTTGGACAGAAGCCTTGATTACTCTTATTCAGACCCACAACAAATTAAGACCTATAAGCCAATCTCATTATTGAACACAGGTTACAAATCATTTGCAGCAATTATTGCAGAGAGATTTAAAAATGTGATAAATAAGCATATTCATTCAGATCAAAATGGGTTTTTCCCAAAAAGGCAAATAAAGTGTAATTTAAGGACAATGATATATACAATATAATATATATTACAGATATATTAGAATACTATCAGGCATGCCCGGATAAACAGCAGCATTAATATTTTTAGATGCCCCAAAGGCTTTTGATAATCCGAACCAGAAATTTATTACATTACAATTGGAACAAATTAAATTTGGTGATAAATTCGTAAAAATGATACAAACAATATATTCAACACAAACGGTGAAAATACTAATAAACAAAGATATTACTGAAAAATTTGAGATAGCAAAAGAAGTCAAACAAGGATGCCCCTTATATCCCTTACTGTTTATACTAAAGTTAGAAATGTTGTTTGATAAAATTAGAAGTGAAAAGGAAATAAAAGGTCTGAAAATAAAGCAGGAAGCATACAAAAGTCTAAGTGTTTGCGGACAATCTGGTATTCATACCAGAGCAACCAATACAAACAGGGACTAAATAAGAATCGAATAGAATAGAATAGAGTAGAGTAGAATAGAATTAGAATAGAATAGAACAGAATTCTTTATTGGCAAAGTGTGATTCCACACACAAGGAATTTGTCTTTGGTGTATATGCTCACAGTATACATAAAAGAAAAGATATATTTATTCAGAATCATGAGATACAACACTTAATGATTGTCATAGGGTACAAATAAGCAACCAGGAAACAATCAATATTAATATAAATTATAAAGATATAATCAACAAGCTATAGTCATGCAGTCATAAGTGGGAGGAGATAGGTGATAGGAATGATGAGAAGAGTAATAGTATTAGTAATACAGCCTTAGTGAATAGTTTGACAGTGATGACAAAATTATTTTTATTTATTTATTTTTATTTTATTTTATTTTATTTTAATTTATCTATCTATCATCTATCTATCTATCTATCTATCTATCTATCTATCTATCTATTTATTTATTTATCTATTCATTCATTCATTCATTCATTTATTTTGTCGCACAAGTATAGGATTGTAGTTTGTATAAGTATAACATAAGTAGTAAATAATGATAAAAGAAGACAATAGGACAATAGGACAGGGATGGTAGACACAATGATGCACTTGTGCATGCCCCTTACAAACCTCTTAGAAAAGGGGAGAGGTCAACTGTAGACAATCTGAGTTTAAAGATTTGCGAATTTGCGGAAGAAACCACAGAGTCAGGTAATGCGTTCTAGGCATTGATCACTCAATTACTGAAGTTGCATTTTCTGCAATCTACTTTGGAGCGGTTTACATTAAGTTTGAAACTACTACGTGCTCGTGTGTTGTTGTGGTTGAAGGTGAAGTAGTCACTAACAAGAAGGACATTTTGGTATAGGATTTTATGAACTACTGTTAGAGGCTTCGGAGAGGGGCGGCATACAAATCTAATAAATAATAATAATAATAATAATAATAATAATAATAATAATTATTATTATTATTATTATTATTATTATTATTATTATTATTATTATTATCATCATCAGATCAGAGGCGACGTTTGTTTAGAAGAATGATGGAATTAATATACCAAATAGAACAATATGGAAAAGTAGTGGGTTTAAAAATTGTATAAATTTCCATATTCATTTTTAACTTTTAAAATGTTCAATAAAAATTATTTTTAAAAAAACACTAGAAAACAAGATGGCGATTTTATATTTATTATTTATTCAGACATAGGTTAGGGCAACCTTCTTGTGATGCTCGGTGGCATTTCTTTCGGGAACAGAGCAGCCTCAAACTCAAGAAATCCATGCCAGTCTCAGCCTCCGCAGGTTGGATTACAGGCTCGCGCTACCAAGCCCGATGCATGTGCAGTGCCAGAAACTCGGCTTCTGAACATGCGCAAAAAAAAAAAAACAGAAAAAAATTTCCCCTATTTTTTTTAAAAAAAACCATGGTAATGTTCATGGCCCAGCATCGATAGGAGCTGTTCTGTGATGTCATCATGACACCACCAGCGTTTTTGCTGTTGGTTCTATGGAACCATTTCGAACCGGGAGGAACCCACCTTTGTGTATGTCTGATATTGTCTCATCCACTTTGTGACCCTTGACATATGTGACCCAAATATTACCTGCTGCACAAAAGGAAGGAGGGTGTAAGAGGATCAGCATAATATTGTTAAGTGTTGTAGTTGAAATCTCCTCAACATAGTGGATGATCAAGGATCATCTGATTAAGCTGAACAGTAAAAGATCCAGATTAGATTTTTTAAAAAATGCCTTATGCCAGTGATGGCAAACCTTTTTTTCCTCGGGTGCTGAAAGAGCGTGCGGGCATGCTATCGCGCATGTACGAGTGCCCACACCTATAATTCAGGGAGAAGCGAAAACAGTTTCTCCCACCCTCCAGAGGCCCTCGGGGGGCTGGAAACAGCCTGTTTACCAACTTCTGGTGGGCCCCATAGGCTCGTGTTTTGCCCTTCCCAGGCTCCAAAGCCTTCCCTGGAGCTGGAGTAGGGATAGAAATGCCCTACCCCATCCCCTCTGGAAGCCAAAAATGCTCTCCCAGAACCTCTGTGCAAGCAAAAAATCAGATGGCCAGCACACACTTGCATGTTGGAGCTCAGCTAGGGCAATGGCTTGTGTGCCAGCAGATTTATTTATTTATTTATTTATTTATTTATTTATTTATTTATTTATTATTTGTTTGTCTGTCTGTCTGTCTGTCTGTCTGTCTATCTATCTATCTATCTATCTATCTATCTATCTATCTATCTATCTATCTATCTATCTATTTATTTATTGGATTTGTATGCCGCCCCTCTCCAGAGACTCAGGGCAGCTAACAGCAACAATAAAGCAGTGTACAATAGTAGTCTGATGTTAGAAACAATTTAAAAAACCCATTAATATAAAAAACCAAACATACATACAGACATACCATGCATAGAATTGGAAAGGCCTAGGGGGAAGAGGGTCTCAATTCCCCCATGCCTGCCTGCAGAGGTGGATTTTAAGCAGCTTACGAAAGGCAAGGAGGGTGGGGGCAATTCTAATCTTTGGGGGGAGTTGGTTCCAGAGGGCCGGGGCCGCCACAGAGAAGGCTCTTCCCCTGGGTCCCGCCAAGCGACATTGTTTAGTTGACGGGACCTGGAGAAGATCCACTCTGTGGGACCTAACTGGTCGCTGGGATTCGTGCAGCAGAAGGTGGTCCCTGAGATAATCTGGTCTGGTGCCATGAAGGGCTTTATAGGTCATAACCAACACTTTGAATTGTGATCGGAAACTGATTGGCAACCAATGCAGACTGCGGAGTGTTGGTGTAACATGGGCACATTTGGGAAAGCCCATGATTGCTCTCGCAGCTGCATTCTGCACGATCTGAAGTTTCCAACTGTGGCAGCCGTGCTATAGGTTCGCCATCACTGCCCTATGCAGATCTTCTAGTGAATCAATGAAATTCAAACCTACAAGATGTGATGACCATTAACTTGGACTGTCTTGAAAGGGACTTGAAGAAATGCATATATAGTAAGTGAAGCAATCAATGGCCACTTACGATGGCCATGTATTAATTCTAGACTCTGAGACGGAAAGCCTATCGATATCAGTTTGCAGTGAATAGAAGTAAAAGGCCTCCTTGGAGTATTCTGGGAAAATGTCTTGACCCCTCCGAGGCATCCAGACTGACCTTCAAGGGGAGGTCAAGGAAGAAACCAGTACTGTCCCAAAGCGATGCAAATGTTGCCCCTTTCCCATGCATGCTGGGTATTGAACAAATGTATGAAGGAGGTAGAGTTTGTGATGTGCTATGACAGGGCTGATCTCCTTTTAGGGAAAGTCCTGGGGGCTAAAAAATTTGAAATACATATGGATTTGAACATCTATCTTTTAAAAACTCCCAATCAATCCTAACACGAATGCAAAGAAAATCTCCAGAACACGAGGCAGGCATAAGGGTTATCTAACTCAGTGTTTCCCAACCTTGGCAACTTGAAGATATCTGGACTTCAACTCCCAGAATTCCCCAGCCAGCATCCGTTGGCTGGGGAATTCTGGGAGTTGAAGTCCAGATATCTTCAAGTTGCCAAGGTTGGGAAACACTGATCTAACTGGACAACTGCCTAGACCAGTGAGGGTGAACCTGGGTGTGTACAATTGCCACGCAGCCACGCCCCCATGCATGTATGCATGACCCCCGACCCCATTTTCCAACTTCTGTTGGGCTCGGTAGGCCCGTTTCCATGAAGCCTGGGGATGGCAAAAATGGCTTCCCCTCCCCCCACCCCAAGGCCAATAATAATAATTAATAATAATAATAATAATAATAATAATAATAATAATAATAATTATTATTATTATTATTATTTAGATTTGTATGCTGACCCTCTCCAAGGACTCGGGGTGGCTCACAACAACATAAACAGTGTACAAATCCAATTTTAAAATACAATTTAAAACCCTTATAATAAAATAAAATAATCACACAACCAATCAAACCATACACCAGCCTTGACAATTGGGGTGTGCATGAGTTTCCCCATGCCTGGCAGCAAAGATGAGTTTTTAATAACTTATGAAAGGTGAGGAGGGTGGGCGCAGTCCTAATCTCTGGGGGGGAGTTGGTTCCAGAGGGCCGGGGCCGCCACAGAGAAGGCTCTCCCCGTGGGTCCCGCCAGATGACAAAAATGCTCTCCCAGACTCTCTGCATGATCTGGAAAAATCAGCTGGCAGGCTGCACATGTGCTCCAGAGCTGAGCTAGGGCAATGGCTCATGTGCCAGCAGATATGGCTCCACGTGCCATCTCTGGCACGCACCCCTAGGTTCACCATCACGGGCCTAAACCCTAGAGTAGCACACCTGAATTCTCATTCTCTGCCTCATTGTCAAGGGCTTTCCTCCTATTTGTATAATTACACACACACTACGTGAACGTGGTCACAGGCATCGGTGAAAGACATTGAACTTGCCCATATATACGTCCCAAGTTGTTTTTTCGGGATCGAAGAATTCAGGCGGTCTGGATACTGATGGGTTGCCCATGTCTGTATGCAGGCGTGGATTCAACTTCCTTCGTCGCCAGTGAAATAAATGACCCAGACGGATGGAACAAAAGGAATTCATTTTCTTCAGTCGGAAGATAATTCTCTAGGTGAACTGCTACTAAAGTATCTAGGCGCGAACTGAACTTGAGCGCGGGTTCCTGATATTTATACTTCTTTTTCCCGGCAATGGCTAGGCTGACCCTGATACAATTCTCCCGCTTAAACAGAACAACCAATCAGATTTGATTAGATTTATTGGATTTATATGCCGCTCCTCTCCGCAAACTCGGGGCGGCGGATGCATTTAAATTTGAACTATTTACATTAGCTATGTACATATTCAATGATCGGTGTACTTGATAGACACTGCCTAGGCTTCTGACCTGTTAAATAACCCTTCATAAAACTTGGTGGGCAGACCTCGTCAGAAAAGAATTTTGTTCCACGGCCAAAGGATAAATACGATCCCTTGAGGACGGTCTCTGTATCAAACTTCTGCCTAACCAAAAGTGGACACTCAGAAGGCTGGCAGCCACTAGAACATGAATGGACGAGGTAGCAGTAGCCATGTTCCACCTCTCATGAAATTTATTCCCACCTCAGATTCCTCAGCAGGATATTCTTTCATACCCAAAAGGGTTAATGGGGTGAATGGTAGGTGAGAGACAAACATCCATTTTTGAATTAAGTCTGTTCTGCTTTACTCTTGCCTGCCACATTAGCAATAAGGCCTTAGCTGCCTCCGTCCCTTTAAGTCTAAGCACGTCCAATCTCTCTCTCTCTCTCTGTGTGTGTGTGTACACACACACCTTTTTGTCTTTTCCCCCTTTTATAAAAGAATCAAGGTATTGAGCGGCACGGGGTGCTCACAGCTGCTGTTGCTGTGGCAACCAGTCTTCCTAACCTGTAATTGGTACAGAAAAGCAACCTGGTTTAAAGTTATTACAATGAAGGCAGACTGGATTTTTAGCCGATTAGAAGCCTCCCCAGGTGCTGGTATAAATAGAAATGGAGAGACGTAGCACAGGGGCGACTCTGCTAGTAGGGGGGGCTTTTCTGTTCCTCCTCCTGCTTGTCGTTGGTCTCCTCCTCCTCCTCTTCAGTCATTCTTTGCTTGGCCTGGCCCTTGATAACGGGACAAAGCTTAGAGGCTTTTATGAACACAGAGCTGTTTCTTGCATCCTCTGTATTGCAGAGCAGGAGTGCAGGACTTTCGGAAGTTCAGCTGCATTTGGCAAGGGAAAGCAGGCGTGCGTTCAAAAAGGAGATGTCTGCATAATTTTGTTTCTGTTTTAAAAGTTGGATAATAACAATTATCGGTCAAAGCTGGCCTCTCTGGAGCACAGGAAGGGTAATCCAGAAATGTGGGAATCCATTCTCTGAATTGCTCTGGGCTTCAAGACCTGGCGCTCACTCCTATTCATAGAATCCCAACGGGAAGACTTCCCTGGGAAGCGGGGGGGGTGTTTCCAACTTACCGCTACTACCAGTCATCCACGTACAACTCTGGGTGACTAGTGCATGCATCAGAGTGAGATTTGGCTTCTGCACATGCGCAGGAAGCAAATCTCATGAGAAGATGTATGGGTATGCAAGATTTTGGCATTTTTTTTTTTGCTTCCTCGCACACACAGAAGCAAAAGAAATATCACAGAAATTGCACACATGTGTGCGTCCTCTTGCAATATTTTCCTTCCTGCACATATGCAGAAGCCAAATCTCAACTTCTACCTACATAGGATGTCCATTAGTGTAGTCCCCTCCCCACAAGGTGGCTATCCAAATTCTTTAAAAGTACCAAGAAAAGAGAGTGTGGGGTAGCCTATTCCACAAGCAAGCAAGCAGAGCTCCGTTTCTTCTACCGGTGCGATATTCCCCCACTCATTCCGGTAGCAACCCAATACTGCTGGGAAGATCTCTAGGCCAAGGGACTCCAACCTTGACAACTTTACGACTTGTGGATTTCAACTCCCAGAATTCTGGGAGTTGAAATCAACACAAGTTGTAAAGTTGTCCAGGTTGGAGATCTCTGCTCTAGGCGAATCTCCACTTCTACCTACATAGGATGTCCATTAGTGTAGTCCCCTCCCCACAAGGTGGCTATCCAAATTCGTAAAAAGCACCAAGAAAAGAGAATCTGGGGTAGCCTATTCCACAAGCAAGCAAGCAATCCAACCCAACCCAAACATGTGGAAGCTATCCTTAATGTTTTATTTAAACTGCTTTTTTTTAAACTTTTAACATTACTTCAGACATTTTCTGGACATTTTCCTCAAGCAGTTTTTCAACACAAGCCAGATACAAATCCTATGAAATTTCATAGACTACAGATAGTCCTCAACTTACAACCACAATTGAGCTCAAAATTTATGTTGTTAAGTGGGAAATTTGCTTTGCCCTTTTTACAGGCTTTTTTGCGAATCACTGCAGTCAATAAAATAGTGATATAGCTCAACTCCTACCCTCAAAACGTCGCTACAGAGCACTGCACACCAAGACAACTAGACACAAGAACAGTTTTTCCCCGGACGCCATCACTCTACTAAACAAATAATTCCCTCAACACTGTCAGACTTTCTACTAAATCTGCACTTCTATTCTACTAGTTTTTCTCATCATTCCTATCACCCATTTCCTCCCATGTTGACTAACTGACTGTAACTTGTTGCTTATATCCTAAGATTTTTATTAATATTGCTTCTTCATTGCTTATTTGACCCCTATTACAATCATTAAGTGTCATACCACATGATTCGTGACAAATGTATATTTTATTTTATGGACACTGAGAGCCTATGCACCAAGACAAATTCCTTGTGTGTCCAATCACACTTGGCCAATAAAAAATTCTATTCTATTCTATTCTATTCTAAAGTGAATCTGATTTCCCCATGGACTTTGCTGATCAGAAGGTTGCAAGACTTTGCATGACTACAGGACACTGCGACTGTCATAAATGTGAGTCAGTTGTCAAGCATCCAAATGTAAACCACGTGACCATGTATAACTGTGAAACATGTTCATATGTCCCCCTTTATTTCAGTGCTGTTGTAATTTTGAAGGGTCACTAAATGAACAATCTGAGATTAGTTGGGGGAAGATCAGAAGCAACATGATAAAATATTATTTTACTGAAAGAGTAGTAGAATCTTGGAATAAACTTCCAGGAGACGTGGTTGGTAAATCCACAGTAACTGAATTTAAACATGCCTGGGATAAACATATATCCATCCTAAGATAAAATACAGGAAACAGTATAAGGGCAGACTAGATGGACCATGAGGTCTTTTTCTGCCGTCAATTTTCTATGTTTCTATGAACAGTTATAAGCAGAGGCGGGCTACTGCCCAGATGGGGGGGAACGCAGTGGGGTAGAGAAAATGGAGCTCCACCCCAGAGCACCCAATTTGCACTGAAAGATGTTGAAAGAAAATGCATAAGCCACGCCCACAGTGTGGTAGTAAAAATTTTGGTAGCCCTTCACTGGTTATAAGTCAAGGACTACCAGTAGAATCCACTTCTTCTGATACATGATATTTTATGTGGGTTTGTGTAAGTGATGGGCTACCAAAAATTTTACTACCACACTGTGGGCGTGGCTTATGCATTTTGTTTCAACATCTTTCAGTGCAAATTGTGTGCTCTAGGGTGGAGCTCCAAATTTTGCTACCGGAACTGCGTTCCTGACCGTTCCCGTAGGAGCCCATTACTGTTTTGTGTGTACCCATATATATAGGCAGACGGGAAACAAACACCAGAGTTAATAGAAATGGAAAACAAAAAAGTACAAAGAAGGGCAAATTAATGTACACGTGAGCAAAATTAGCAGAGTGATTCCTTACCAATAATTGGTGATAATCATTTTAGCATTGTTGTGTAAACTGACGCTATTAGGTGAATATATTAACGCAAGATCAACAGGAGGACGTCCAACGGAGGCTCTGTCAATGACATAAGAACCTAACTGTAGAAACTTGCCCTTCCTTATCCCTGTGGAAATTTTGATAACCTGAACTCTTTCAGGCTAAAATGAGAGGAGGAGGAGATCAGTGGCCATCTATGGCCTTGCTGGGGAAAAAGCTTACTTTTCTTGACAGGATCAAAGCCTTTCCAGACTTCAGACTTTGTTACACCAACTCGAGAGCTGTCATCATTCGTTTCATTCCCACACAAGTGATGAGAAGGGTTTCTTTTAAGTTAGCAGGGAGAGGAATGGCAACAAAAACACCGCCTTCCCTTCACATCCATCTGGAGAGTAGGAACAGGATTTCTCTAACTGCAGTATCCTTGGCACCGTCAACACCTTCGCCCTGCCTGTGGGACAGGATGGAAAAACTATTTTTATCCAGAAGCATTTAAAAATCAGAAATCAATCATGAGCTGGTGTAATGCAGTGGATTCACGTTAAGGTTTCCTTCCAGCTTCCTTTTGTTTAAGGTGGCTAACTGTTGGATATTCTGGTGCTGGGAAAAATCCCCTTCCTGCTGCTTTTTCCCACTTGGGAATTTCCCAGGAGCTGTCAATATAAATGGGATATTCCTAGAACTGAAGGGCCGTTTTCACTTTGCACACGATCACTACCAATGCAAGTTTCTCACTACTTTCTGAATGTAGGAATGGACTTCCGCTCCAGACCAATGCAGCCACATCCATGTTTCCAGCTTGGATTCAGAGCAGCTGTTTTCTGGCTCAAGCTGCCTTAAGCCTTCAAGCGGATGCTCTTGACTGCCTTCTAGGAGCAGCCCGGTTCCAACTAGCTGCAGTGCCTGTCATGCCCCTCCCTTCAATGAATTGGGCAGCCACTCTGGCCTGGGTTGCCAGGCTGTATGTCCTCTGCTGGTTGACAGCTACTTTTTTCTTAAAATGAGGATGATGATAACGATGATAGTTCTGATGTGAACCATCCCCAGTTCTAGAAGCTGATGCTCCATTCAGTCTTTCCATCTCCACATGGCACCCTTCGCATTTCTGCTCCACTTCAGTGTGACCTATTTATTTATTTATTTATTTATTTATTTATTTATTTATTTATTTATTTATTTATTTATTTATTTATTTATTTACTTACTTACTTACTTACTTACTTACTTGTTTATTTGTTTGTTTGTTTATTTGTTTATTTGTTTATTTGTTTATTTGTTTATTTGTTTATTTGTTTATTTGTTTATTTGTTTATTTGTTTATTTGTTTATTTGTTTATTTGTCTGTCTGTCTGTCTGTCTGTCTGTCTATCTATCTATCTATCTATCTATCTATCTATCTACCTATCTATCTATCATTATTCTACCTACCTACCTACCTACCTACCTATCTATCTATCTATCATCTTTCTATCTATCTATCTATCTATCTATCTATCTATCTACCTATCTATCATCTTTCTATCTATCTATCTATCTATCTATCTACCTACCTACCTATCTATCATTTTTCTACCTACCTACCTACCTACCTACCTACCTACCTACCTACCTACCTATCTATCATCTATCTATCTATCTATCTATCTATCTATCTATCTATCTATCTATCTATCTATCATCTTTCTACCTACCTACCTACCTATCTATCTACCTACCTACCTATCTATCTACCTACCTACCTACCTACCTATCATCTATCTATCTATCTATCTATCTATCTATCTATCTACCTACCTACCTACCTACCTACCTACCTACCTATCTACCTTGTTGTGATTCAGCCTGAAGCTGCTCAGGGACCAGCTGTGTCTCTGCTGGCTCCATGCCCGGAGGAGGACAGCGAAGAGGAGGGGGCTGAACAGTCGGATGGGGGAGAGGAAAATTAGGAATGGGATGAAGTAGAACAGCATGAGAGCCCCAGGGGGGGGGGGCTCTCCCCAGCCAGTAGCTTGGAGTCATTAGGTGATGACGCACAAACCATCATTGACATGCCACAGAGACGGTCAGATCAAAGAAAGGAGCAATTAAAGAAGTATTATCAGCACTGAATTAGGAACAGCCGGGTTTGGGTGTGGTCCTCCTTAGCAGGGTTTAAAAGGCAGGCAAGCCCTTGAAGCCATGTGGAGTGTTATCAGTTTGGAGTTGCGTTATCCTGTCTTGTTTCTCGGCGTCTCTGTTCCTGGCTTGTGGCCCAGCAGCTTTGGAAGACCCGTGGGAGGTGTAGGTCTGCTATCTACAGCCTCGGCTTGGCAGCAAGAATTCTGTATTGCTGCATGGACTTTTGCCTTCGTGGATATATCTGAAGATACAGCATTTTCCTGTTTGTAAGGACATTTTCTGTTACCTGTGTTTTTCTTGAATTTTATAAAACTGCCTTTGCCTTTTACCAGTGTGTCTGGCTTCTCTTTTTGGGTTGGTATTGGCTTCTGGGGTGACCCAGACAGAACACTACCTATCTATCTACCTATCTATCTATTTATTTGGACTTATATGCTGCCCTGTTCCCAGAGGCCTTGGGCGGCTCACAGCCAAAAATGCCCTTAAAATACAATATAAAACCCCCTAAAACAGTGTAAAACAATTTAAATCCCACAATTAACAATTAAAACAGCTGTTCCCCGTGCTTTGCTCCCACTGCCTCACTTCTGCCAGAAATTCCCTTCCTCCTCCTTTAATTTAAAAAAAAAAACAAAAAAAAACATACAGTGTTTTATATTGTGGTGATAGGAACATGGCTGCTTTGTTTCTGTGGAGCTCAACTATCAGTTCTTCGCTACAAACTTTCTCCAGGACTCACGGAACAGGAATGAAGGAACAACCTGTTCCGTTGTTTTATGCTCTGGCACAAGAGCCGTGACAAGGGAAAGAAAGGAGAAAGAGAAGATTTGTGTTAGGGTGAAAGGAGATAACCTGGGTGCCCATATCTGGGAAACTAAAAGAGAGGCACGGGGACTTATTGGAGAAAAGGCTGTGGCAAGGAACGGCCAGTTTCCTCTGAATTGAAGACAACAATTCTTAAATGGAAAAAGCAAGTTCTGGTGGTCTGGTTCACATAGGAGCCAACTAGCAAGTCTTCTGTCCCTTACGTGGGTGGGGAGAGCGAGAAGAAGCAAGGGAGGGAAAGACCAATCAGGCCTTGTGGTGGCCACTCTCGACTAAGCCTTAGTGTGGCCACTGCAATCCAGGCTGACATTTCTGAAGTTGGCATAAAAACCTGACTTATTGAGAGCCGCATAGGAGAGAAAACTGTGGCAAGGAACTTCCTCGTTTTTTCTGAAGGCCACCCAGGATAGAGAAAGTACAGTGTTCCTCAATTTTCGTGGGGGATACGTTCCAAGACCGCCCGCGAAAGTCGAATTTCCACGAAGTAGAGATGCGGAAGTAAATACACCATTTTTTGCTATGGACAGTATCACAAGCCATCCCTTAACACTTTAAACCCCTAAATTACCATTTCCCATTCCCTTAACAACCATTTACTCACCATTATTACTGGTACTCACCATTGAATAAGACACTTAGTGATCCTGATATTTATAAATTTATTAACAATAATTATTTTTTGTGTTATTTATTTGCAAAAATTATTAGTTTGGCAATGACGTATGACGTCATCAGGTGGGGAAAACCGTGGTATAGAAAAAAAACTGTGAAGTATTTTTTAATTAATATTTTTTTAAAAACCATGGTATAGACTATTCGCAAAGTTCGAACCTGCAAAAATCGAGGGAACACTGTAGCTCTACTGATTTTGGCACCTTGTCAAATATAAGGTCAGATTTATTTTACACAGGATTATCTAGTGCAGTGATGGCGAACCTTTTTTTTCCTCAGGTGCCAAAAAAGCGTGGGCGCGTGTTATCGCTCATGCACGAGTGCCCCCACCCATAATTCTGTTGGGTTTAAACCACTCTACTACATGCTTGCACTGTCTTGTAAACACATCTCTATGGTCAGGTCGCAATTAACTGACCAGTGTGTCACCTTTTGATGACCAAAAGGGGCAGGTACTCTGCAGACTATATAAACCTCTGCAGAGTAGATGCTCCTCCCTTTCTTCCCCTCTTCTGAACTCTTTTGCCTTGATGACCCTTCCTTGTCAACCTCCTATGTGCTCCATTGTCCTCGGCTGAGGACACATGTCTGAGATGAAATCCAAAACCATCCTCACACATGGGACCATCCAGAAGTTATTAATAGGGACTGGAATATAAACCTATCTGCCTGCAATTTGTAAATTGCATGAACCAACATAATTGTAAGTAAAGATTGTATTTTTTCGTCTTTATGAAGGAGTGAACATTCATTGCTAACAAATGGGATTCTGAACCATGTGTTATTTCTTGCCATGCCAACTCCACTGCAAATTAAGCCAGCTGAACTCTGCTAATACAAATAATATTAATAATAATCAAAATACCCAACAAATTCAATGCCTGGGGAGGGCAAAAACAACTTCCCCCACCTCTGGAGGCCGGAAATGGCTGGTGGACCCAGTAGCCTTGTGTTTTGCCCTCCCCAGGCTCCAAAGGCCCTCCTCCTTGCCCCCAGAGGCTCTCTGGAAGTCAAAAACACCCTCCCGGAGCCTCTGTCTGAGCCAAAAATCAGCTGGCCAGCACACACATGCATGTTGGAGCTGAGCCAGGGCAACGGCTCGTGTGTCAACAGATACGGCTCTGCGTGCTACGTGTGGCACCCGTGCCATAGGTTCGGCCTCACTGATCTAGTGGGTCCTATGCAGTATCCGGACTGCACTTCTGCCACAGGAATTGCATTTGCCCTGCTGGAAGATGAGCAACAAATAGAAACAGAAACATAGGAGTCTGACGGCAGAAAAAGACCTCATGGTCCATCTAGTCTGCCCTTATACTATTTTCTGTATTTTATCTTAGGATGCATATATGTTTATCCCAGGCATGTTTAAATTCAGTTGCTGTGGATTTACCAACCACGTCTGCTGGAAGTTTGTTCCAAGGATCTACTACTCTTTCAGTAAAATAATATTTTCTCATGTTGCTTTTGATGTTTCCCCCAACTAACTTCAGACTGTGTCTCCTTGTTCTTGTGTTCACTTTCCTATTAAAAACACTTCCCTCCTGAACCTTATTTAACCCTTTAACGTATTTAAATGTTTCGATCATGTCTCCCCTTTTCCTTCTGTCCTCCAGTCTATACAGATTGAGTTCATGAAGTCTTTCCTGATACATTTTATGCTTAAGACTTCTAGCATTCTTGTAGCCCATCTTTGAACCCGTTCAATTTTGTTCTCAATGTGGTTCTGAGCTTGACATTTATTTACGTATTCAATTTATATAGTTTCCCATCTCATGTTTACATGTGGCAACTTACAATGAAATAAATACAATACACACAAAGAAGGAATAAAACATGGATCAGTCAGGCATGATGATGCTATTTACACAATCCGTATGGAGACAGGTTAGTAGGTAGGTTTGTTGAAAGCCGTTTTATGTCTTCGTTATGTAGTTTGTTGAAGTCAATAAGCTTTAATCTCAAATGGATGGATATAAAATTGCAGCCCAAGTTCTGAACATTCCTAAAGGGTCATAAAGCACGAAATTGCATGATAAAACTTGATGGCAGAACAGACAAGCTGTGCTCAAATGGAAGAAGGAACAGAAAAGCACCTGCAACTATCAGTAGGTTTGCGATATACAGGAGCATTTACATGTTCATTGTTTAATTCCATAGCAATCGCCAGATTCTAGGTCGCATGGCAGAGAAATGATAAAATCCAGCTATCCAAATATTACTTTGGAGGAGGAAGCTTACTTCTGCTCTTCTTCAGAATATGCTCCTATTCCTTTTGAGTGTTTTAAAATTCTTGGACATGTCTCCACATCAGCGTTTTTATGGTTCGCTAATTATGTAGCGTGCTGATTCTACTCCCTTATTTGAAACACTCATTTTTGGCGTGCCTTGATTATGTTGTAGAACAGGAGTGGCCACTAGAGGGCAATGTGCTGCAGGGAGTAGAATAGGTATAAGGACTGTCTTAGAGACCTGTGAAACCAGCCTGCAGAGTCGTTGATTAGAAATAGCCATCATACAAATTCCCATCGCTAAAAGCAAATACAAAGCAGCACATGATGTGATATGAATGGCTACTGTGACTGGAATTCTTGAAAATTACTACCAGCCACAATTGACAATTTTAGACTAAGGTACAATTAGTCTAAGGCCGTTTCTTATTTTCCTAAATTTATCCCAGCAATGTTCCGCATTTGACAGCAGATTCATCTCATATATATTTGCGGAAAGGCAATGTTTCCTTGAATGAAAAGCTGACAGTTGCATGCTTGCAATTTGATTATCAATTGCAGATAGTAGTAGTTTCCTATCATTATTTATCTGCTTTTAAGAAAAGCGAATCCGATCTGAATTATGTTTGGAATGATTTGAGTTAATTCTGAATAGAACTCATATCACTTCACAGACGAGGGTGATTCTGGCTTTTCCATAACTTCTTAGAAAGATCATCATCAATCCTAGCTTTAATGGAAATCCATTATAGGCGAATCTTCTATAGAGAGATGGATTATTGGTCCATTTATTCTTTGGGAAACAGAGACAGCAAAAAGGGAGGGTGTGGATACAAATTTGGGATTCCGCTTTAAGCAGAAAAGGATTCAGGGTGAAAGAAAGCTTGAAAGCAGGATCTGATGCTCGGATCCCCTAATCCAGAATCTTGTTCCAAAAGTCACCAGACATTCTGAGGATACTGATCAATCTGAATGACACGATACCTAGGCTTTTTTTTTTAACGTAACTGAATGATCTATATCAGTTTGAGATTCAACAGAGTTTATTTGTATTCTGTTCTTGGAGGAAGGAAGAACCATTGTCCTGGTGTCCAATAATGCTACCTTAGTTTGGTCATTTGTAGTGGTAGAGCAATAAATACTCATATGCAGATACTTATTATGACTGATTGCACAGCCATAAATCTCAAGAAGACTCCATAGTTAAACCCCCACAATAATCAAACATTATTTGTTATAAAAGACATGGGAATCAAAAATAAATAAGACAGTTTCCACACATCCAGCTATATTTACAGACCATGATTGTAATTTTGAACATAGTTAACTCAGAGGAATTCCACCAAAACCCTACGGAGGCTTACATTTATAGAAGATGGAAATCATAGGGTTGGAAGGGATGTTGGAGATCTTCTAGTCCAACCCCCTGCTCAAGTAAGAAACCCAATACCATTCTGGCCAAATGGCTGTCCAATCTCTTCTTGAATAGCTCCAGTGATGGAGCACCCAAAGTTTATGGAGGCAAGCTGTTCCACTGATTAATTGCTCTCTCTGTCAGGAAGTTCCTCCTTAGTTCTGGGTTGGAACTCGACTTAATGATCTTCCACCCATTATCTCTTGTCCTGATCTCAGATGTTTTGGAGATAGGCCGACCCTCTCTGTGACAGCCCCTCGAGTACTGGAAGAGTGCTATCATGTCACCCCTACAGGCCTTCTCTTGGTTAGAGAAGTTAGACCTAGTCCCCCCAGTTTTTTGTTTTATGGTTTACCCTCCAGACCTGTTATCTTTGTTACTCTGCTCTGAATTCTTTCTGGAGTCTCAACATCTTTTTTTTTATCATCTTTTCCAAAATGTCTTCAACCAGTTGCATCTTGCAAAGAAATGTTATGTTAACTGTTGAAGATGGAAGTTGGGAGGAGATCTGAGAGCTTATGAACCAAAGACAAATTCCTTTTGTGTCCAACCACACTTGGCCAATAAAGAATTCTATTCTATTCTATTCTATTCTACTCTATTCTATTCTATTCCTTGCTTTCCCTCCCTCTAAGCCTATCTGTCATAGCCAATGGTAAAATTTGAAAGCCTCATTATCACCTCACTTCCTTGCCTGAGCAAAAAGATTAATTAGCCTAGAGCTCTAACAGATGGTACCATCACTCTGGCTTTGAAAAAGTGTTAAAATCATCTCCTACTACATTCCACCCGCTCTTTTCGCTACCAAAAATATTACTGGATGCATTTTCAGTTACAAGGCTTTTAGGAAAACTGACTCGGGAGAATAAAGGACACATTCACATCACCCTCTGCTGAGAATTTGCCCACACTGAAGCCCGCTTGTGAAAGTATCCCATCCTCTGAATAGTTCATAAATTAGCAGAAGCTGTCCTTTTTCTTTTTCTTTTTTCTTTTCATCCAAAATAGGAGTTGATTCAAACCGCACAGACCTGAGGCTACGTTGGCTCAGGTCAATCAATCGGTGGCACCTTCACTATGTAGCCTGGATGAGAAAGGAGTTTATCTAGCCAGCAAAAGATACAAAACTGGAAAGGCTACGGATATGTGGGTGGGTTCACACAGAATGAAGGCTCTTCATGAAGTGGAGAACGGAATATTATAATGTTTGGAATTTATGGTATAATTGGTTGGAGAATAGAAACAGGGAAAAGTGATACAATGTGGAAAGGCATACATAAATAAATAAACGTATATAATGTAATGAATAATTTGCAAAGGTAAATATAAGCTGATTGATATAGAAATATAAATTTACAAATGTAGGTATATAAAACATTAAAAAATAGAAATACAGTGATACCTCGTCTTACAAACTCCTCGTCCTACAAACTTTTCGAGATACAAACCCAGGATTTAAGATTTTTTTGCCTCTTCTTACAAACTATTTTCACCTTACAAACCCACCACCGCCACTGGGATGCCCTGCCTCCGGACTTCTGTTGCCAGCGAAGCACCCGTTTTTGCACTGCTGGGATTCTCCTGAGGCTCCCCTCCATGGGAAACCCCACCTCCAGAATTCCATGTTTTTGTGATGCTGCAGGGGAATCCCAGCATCGCAAAAACGGGCACTTCGCTGGCACCGGAAGTCTGGAGGTGGGGTTTCCCAGCGCGGGGAGCCTCAGTGAAATCGCAGCATCGCAAAAACACAGAGGTCCAGAGGTGGGGTTTCAAGGACTTCGGTGTTTTTGTGATGCTGCAATTTCACTGATGCTCCCTTCGCTGGAAAACCCCACCTCCGGACTTCCGTTGCCAGCGAAGCGCTCGTTTTTGCAATGCTGGGATTCCCCTGCAGCATCGCAAAAACACAGAAGTCAGGAGGTGGGGTTTCCCATGGAGGGAAGCCTCAGGGCAATCCCAGCAGCGCAAAAACGGGTGCTTCGGCTGGCAAAAGGGGTGAATTTTGGGCTTCCACACATTAATCGCTTTTCCATTGATTCCTAAGGGAAACATTGTTTCGTCTTACAAACTTTTCACCTTAAGAACCTCATCCCGGAACCAATTAAGTTTGTAAGACAAGGTATCACTGTATAAGGAAATGATGAAATGGGTAAGATCTGTAAAAAAAGAAAGATCTTGTGGTGTATACACCTTTTATTTATATTTTGTAAAAACTAATAAAGAAAACTTTAAAAAAGAAGAAGTGGAGAATGAAGCTGAAATTAACTAAACAAAACTTAACCACGATAGTTGTAGTGTGTGTGTGAAAACCTAAATGTATAGAGATAAGGTGGGTAAACAGTGAAAGAAGACAGAGGAATGGTAGATGCAGGAACGAGGCACAGATATTACATTTTAGGAAAAAATACCTAAGGAAGACATGGTAAAAGAAAACATTTTTACTCCAGAAAGCCCAGGAGACCACTACATTTATTAGTTTTCTTGTAGCAGGGAATGCAGACAAACACGGAATAGCTCAGAGGCAACTCTGTTCTCCACTGAGTAAGTGCTGGATTCCTTGCCTTCACGCTCAGTCCGAAATGAGTACTGTACCTTTTATGAAAGAAAGGTTTGATTTGGAACAGAAAAGACTTGCCTGATCTGATGCAGGAAAAGAGAGAAGCATGTGTGGACTGCTGAGGCTTCCCAGAAGAATTGTTGGTTAGCCCGGCAGGATTCATTCAGCTGGAGCTGGCCAAGCTTGAACTTTGTGCTTTCTGCATAGGCAGCTTTCTCCGGTAGAGCTCCTGTGAATTGTCAAGAATACCAGAAAGGGGCTGTCACATCCAATGACTCCCCAGGTGTCTACTGAGGGCAGGATTGGTGCCCTTGCTGACTATTTACAGTACATGTCTAAGGCAAGTCCATCTTGACCTCGCCTACTCTGGACCAGATTACCTCCGGAACCGCTTGCTACCGCACAAATCCCAGCGACCGATAAGGTCCCACAGAGTTGGCCTTCTCCAGGTCCCGTCGACTAAACAATGTCATTTGGCGGGCCCCAGGGGAAGAGCCTTCTCTGTGGCGGCCCCAGCCCTCTGGAACCAACTTCCCCCGGAGATTAGAACTGCCCCCACCCTCCCTGTCTTTCGTAAACTACTCAAGACTCATTTATACCCCCAGGCATGGGGGAGTTGAGGTAGCTCTTCCCCCTAGGCCATTACAAGTTATGCATGGTATGTTTGTGTGTATGTTTGATTTTATAATAGGAGTTTTTAGTTGTTTTTTTATTATTGGATTGTACATGTTGTGTTTATTATTGTTGTTAGCCGCCCCAAGTCTACGGAGAAGGGCGGCATACAAATCCAATAAATTATTATTATTAATTATTAAATTATTAATTATTACTCTGTACCTTGAAGCTCAAACCTGCTTCTCTGCATGCTTCTCCAGAAACCTTGAGTCTCCCATCACTCTTGGGTTGTCTTTTTTACAGTCATGCATCCATTCTACTTGAGTGTCTTTTCCCTGCCCTTTCTTCCTTGGGGTGTTGGATTGACAAATCTTTGTTATGATTCCAACCCTCTCCAGAGCTTCCATGCTTGCTGATGTCCAGCAAGGTGCAAAAGAAAGGGCAACAAGAATGATCAAGGAAATGGAGCACCTCCCTCATGGAACCAAGTTGCAGTGTCTTGGTCTCTTCAGCCTTGAAAGACGGTGTTTAAGAGGTGACTTGATTGAAGTGTATAAAATCACGCATGGGACAGAAAAGGTGGATAGAGAAAAATTATTTTCTCTATCACACAATACTAGGAGGAGGGGCCACTCCCTAAAGCTCATAGGTAAAAAAGTGAGGACAAATAAAGGGAAATATTTCTTCACCCAGAGGGTTGTTGGTTTATGGAATTCACTTCCAGAAGAGGTTGTGACAGCTGTCAGCCTGGATAGCTTCAAGGCAAGATTAGAAAGATTCATGTATCGGTGATTATTGAAACGGATGTCTATGTTGATTGAGGAAGCCAGGATTCCCTTGGGTACCATTTGTTGGGGGTCAAGGGAAAGGGAGGGTCTTGCCTTCTCTTTCAGCTCAAAATCCCCATGTACAATTGGTGGGCCACTGTGTGACACAGAATGCTGGACTGGATGAGCTTTGGCCTGATTCAGCACGGCTCTTCCTATGTTCTTATGTCCACTGTCTCCTAGTAAAGCTAAACCACTCCAGATAGGTGTACCTTGATTCTAGTTACTTCTTTTTAAGTGGTGGGCTGAGGCACTCCACCATTTATTCTTGCACTCAACTAAAGTTTTGCATATGGGAGAAGCCATACACCAGGGGCGTCAAACTCGCAGGCCACAAGTCAGATACATCATGCACTGGCCACGCTCAACCCTGGTATAGCAAAGAAGGGGGAAAGATTTATTTATTTATTTATTTATTTATTTATTTATTTATTTATTTATTTATTTATTTAGTTAGTTAGTTAGTTAGTTAGTTAGTTAGTTAGTTAGTTTTGTTTTGTCCAATACACAATAATACACAATGAGAGTTACAGAGGATATAATCAGGTAGAATGTTTTAAAGGGGGAATAGGGAAGAAAATAAAGGAGTGAAATATAACTATGAGAGAATAGCAGAATAAGATATAGGTATAGAAGAGAAGATATTTATTTATTTATTTATTTATTTATTTATTTATTATTTTATTTTATTTTATTTGATTTGTATGCCGCCCCTCTCCGTAGACTCGGGGCGGCTCACAATAACAAATATAGGAGATATAGGAGACATAGGAGAGACAATAGGACAGGGGACGGTAGGCACTCTGGTGCACTTATGTACGCCCCTTACTGACCTCTTAGGAACTTGGTGAGGTCAACCGTGGATAGTCTAAGGGTAAAGTGTTAGGGGTTAGGGGATGGTACTACAGAGGCCAGTAGTGAATTCCACGCTTCAACAACTCGATTACTAAAGTCGTATTTTTTACAGTCAGGTTTGGAGCGGTTAATATTAAGCTTGTATCTGTTGTGGGCTCTTGTGTTGTTGTGGTTGAAGCTGAAGTAGTCTTTGACAGGCAGGACGTTGCAGCATATGATCTTGTGGGCAATACTTAGATCATGTTTGAGGCGTGTTAGTTCTAAGCTTTCTAGACCCAGGATTGTAAGTCTCGTTTCGTAGGGTGTTCTGTTACAGGTAGAGAAGTGAAGTTGCAACACGTCACATGACCACAACATGTCATTGCAAGTTTGACACCCCTGCCATACACAGTGACAGCAGCTCTGATGTTAAGCTTTTTGGAAAGCAGTTTGAGCATCAAAAGGAATTCACAGTGGTGGCTATGGCAGTGCTCTGTTACCCATGGGTAACTTAATTATAATTGTATGGAATTAATCAGATTTTCTGGGTTTGCACAACATGCTGAACCATAAACTAACCACATGGACTGGGTTGGCGTTAAGCTAAAATGTAGTTGGCTATGTTTGTGGCTTAGCCGCTTATGCGAACATCAGCACTGGGACATAAGCAAAAGGATAGAGAGAGAGAGAAAGGGGGATTCATATGAACAACAATTGTTCATCCCATTGAAAGACTATAGTGATCCTTCACTTTTGCAACCCATGAATGCATATAGGGCAATGGTGGTGAACCTTTTTTTCCTCGGGTGCCAAAAGAGCGTGCAGGCGCAATCTCGTGCATGCGCGAGTGCCCACACCAATAACTCAATGCCTGGGTAGGATGAAAACAGCTTCCCCCAACCCTGGAGGCCCTCTGGAGGCCAGAAACAGCCTGTTTCCTAACTTCTGGTGGACCCAGTAGGCTCATGTTTCACCCTCCCCAGGCTCCAAAGGCTTCCTTGGACTCAAATTCAACCCAGACAAGACGGAGTGGCTGTGGGTCTTGCCTCCCAAGAAGGACAATTCCATCTGTCCGTCCATTACCCTGGGGGGAGAACTATTGACCCCCTCAGAGAGGGTCCGCAACTTGGGCGTCCTCCTCGATCCACAGCTGACATTGGAACATCATCTTTCAGCTGTGGCAAGGGGGGCGTTTGCCCAGGTTCGCCTGGTGCACCAGTTGCGGCCCTATTTGGACAGGGAGTCATTGCTCACAGTCACTCATGCCGTCATCACCTCGAGGCTCAACTACTGTAATGCTCTCTACATGGGGCTACCTTTGAAAAGTGTTCGGAAACCTCAGATCGTGCAGAATGTGGCCGCAAGAGCCATCGCGGGGCTTCCTAGATTCGCCCATGTTTCTGCAACACTCTGCGGCCTGCACTGGCTGCTGATCCGTTTCTGGTCACAATTCAAAGTGTTGGTAATTACCTTTAAAGCCCTACATGGCATTGGGCCAGAATGCATCCGGAACCGCCTTCTACCGCATGAATCACAGCAGCCGATAAGGTCCCACAGAGTTGGCCTTCTCCGGGCCCCGTCGACGAAACAATGTCGTTTGGCGGGCCCCAGGGGAAGAGCCTTCTCTGTGGCAGCCCCAGCCCACTGGAATCAACTCCCCCCAGAGATTAGAATGGCCCCCACCCTCCTTGTCTTTTGCAAATAACTCAAGACCCACCTTTGTCGCCAGGCATGGGGGAGTTAGGATATTCCTTCCCCTAGGCCATTACAAGTTATGTATGGTATGTTTGTGTCTATGTTTGGTTTTTATAATAAGGGTTTTTAGTTGTTTTATTAAATTGGATTGTTACATGTTGTTTTTTATCATTGTTGTTAGCCACCCCGAGTCTGCGGAGAGGGGCGGCATACAAATCCAATAAATAAATAAATTAATAATAATAAAAAGGCATCCCCCATCTGCCTTGAGTATCTCTGGAAGCCAAAAATGCCCTCCCAGAGCCTCTGTGCGAGCCAAAAATAAGCTGGCCAGCACACACATGCACGTTGGAGCTGATCTAGGGCAATGGCTCGCATGCCAGCAGATATGACTCCACATGCCACCTTTTAGCACCCGTGCCATAGGTTCGTTATCACTGATATAGGGCTTCCAGCCCTCTTGCTTGATGCTAAAGAGGGTGCCCCTGTTCACCCTGGATCAGTTTCTAGCAATGGGGATGTGTGTTCATTCTTCCTTCCCCAGCTCTGGTAGGGCGGCCCCATGTTTTGTCTCAATGCAAGAAGGTTCAGGGACAGGAAGGGAGTCGGTAGGGACACCGGTTGTTTACCTTTCACCAGCAGGCGGCAGGGGAGTGTGCTTGCTTTCCAACCAAGGACTTTTCTTAATAGCCGAAGCCGGAAGCATTGACTGTTTCCTTGGCTTCCTCCCAAGCTTTTCAGAGACAGGTGTGAATGAGTTTCCAAGCACCCCTGAAGGAACAAGCAGATAAAAAGAGCCGGCGAGGAGAAAGGCCTGCTTCTGTGTGCAAAAGTGAGAAGAAAAGGCCCAAGCGGGCAGTCCCAGAGGGAGGGAGGGAGGGAGGTTGGGAAGGAGGGAGGAGGGGATGGGATCCAAGAGTTGCTGTATACCCTGCATTGATCTGCACACCCTTATAGAAGAGCTCCCATTCAGCTACATTCCTTTGTAGGATTTTCTTTTTTTTTAAAAAAAGATATCCTTCAATAAAAGCTGGACCCCTGCTGACTTTAGAAGCATAACCACACAATTTACTGGGCAAAAATACAACATGGATTGTTCCTGCCTTTTCCTCATCTTTTTCAACTTCCTAATCTAGCCTCAATGCCCCCAGCTTCCAATTCCTAGATAGTTTTCACCCACTCCCATGCAGCACTAGTCTGGTTGTGCTTTGCTTCCAAGATTCATGCTGTCACCCCAAAAGCGCCAGGATGTTGGAAGTCACTGTATTCCCCCCCTCATGATGCACACTTCCTGAATTTTTCCCCTCAACACCTTGTTGGGTTCAGGATTGTTTTAACTTGTTTGGTTGGGTGGAGCTTTCTTGGTCCTCAGATTTCTCTCAGATTCTGCCAGCGATAAGCTCCTACGGGTATGGTCAGGTACGCAGAACCGGTAGAAATTTTTTGATTTATTTTCTTTTTTTCCCTTCTGGGCCTTGGGTATGTTTTTTCTATCATAGTAAATGAGGTTGAATGGGTATAATTTTAGAAGAGCTGTGTGTGTGTGTGTGTATGTGTGTACATACACATACAGTTGATATAGTACCTAATGTATATTTTTGTGTGCCTGTGTGTAATATGTATGTACACCTATGGCATATATACATAGAATTAAATAGTATATTTTGGATGTTCAGTCATAGTAAGGGAAATTGTATCTCTTTGAGGTGAGGAGAGGCCAGGCACCCTAACCCTAACCCAAACCCTTGGCTTGAGTGGTGTCAAGTTGGCCACCTTTAAGTCAGTCACATGATCTTTAAGCCACCCTCAGTCACATGATCGTCAAGCCACTCCCACCTAGTCACATGGCCAGCAAGCCACACCCACAAAATAAGCTAATACAGTATTGTAGTAAAAAAGTTTTGCAGCCATTCACTGGATTCTTCTCATCTATTCTTTTTCATTGTTGGAGGGCTTTGACTTCATTTCTATTGGCATTTGCTTTTGTTTTCATTTCCTTCAGTACTAGTAAAAGATGTTCCATTTCAGAGTTTTCTTTATTACGGATTTAAAACATCACTGGAGTGACCTGGTGACTCCTATTTTTCTCCACGATCCCAGGATACCAGCCGTGCCTTGTACCCAGGTCATGATTTATAACTTTCCCTGCTGTTTTTTTTTTTCTGTATCTCCAAACATGCAATCTTTCCGTCTTAAGCTGTCATGGACGGTACCACAACAGGGCCAGTGTGAGTAAACTGCTACTACTTCTGCCCAAATTTCCAGGGGGTCACTTGAATTGTAATTCCCAAGCAGGATGACATTGACATGACAGATGGTTAGATATCTAAAGAAAGAGGATAGCATAGATATGTCACTCATCATTAATCAATCAGCCTGCATGCTGAAAATATTCATCCCCCCGCCCATGCAGGCAACACTCTGGATGAGGTGGGCTGACATGTTGAACCAGTCCTCTATTCCCCACAGGGCAACACATATTCCAGTTCCAAGAAGTGGGAGTTCAGAGATGCCAGGTCCTCTGTGGTCATCTCAGAGTTGCAGCAAAGCCGCTTCCTGTCCTTTTGGAAGGGAGGGAGGGAGGGAGGGAGGGATGGAGCAAGTAAGGAAGGGAGGGAGGCAGGGAGGCAAGGAGGCAGGGAGGGAGGGAGGGAGGCAGGGAGGAAGGAAGGAAGGAAGGAAGGAAGGAAGGAAGGAAGGAAGGAAGGAAGGATCATTAGACTCAGTGAATCACGATAAATAACATTGTGGAGATATTAGGAGAAATCACATTGGTGCATGACTACTCTAGGACGTCCACATTCTCCTTGTCCCAACACAGATAGAAACATAGAAGATTGATGGTAGAAAAGACCTCATGGTCCATCTAGTCTGCCCTTATACTACTTCCTGTATTTTATCTTAGGATGGACATATGTTTATCCCAGGCATGTTTAAATTCAGTTACTGTGGATTTACCAACCATGTCTGCTGGAAGTTTGTTCTAAGCATCTGCTACTCTTATGGATGCCCTACAATGTATTAAAGGCAAGGGCATGACCTTCTTCAACCAGCGCCTTCAATTGCTGCTTTTTCTTGAGGCTTCAATCTCCTCTCTAGCCCCTCACCATCCATTTAGGAGACATTCCCCTTCATAGTAAGTGGGTCTTTTCTCAACCCAGCTAAGCTGTCCCACTTCTCTTTCCACCCCATAGGTGGCAGGAACAACAAAGGGAAAGATGGGTGGTGGTGGTTTGTTATTGGGAATGACAGTGCTCCTGGTCCAAACAAAAAGGCCCACTTCCTTCCATGGAAGGTCCATATTACCCCAGGGTTGCAATCTGAACAGCTGTTTATTTTGCCATATCGCAAATGATAACAGTGCCTAGACCACAGTGTTCTTCACATGGATCCAAAGATTTTCTGGTAGATCACTAGCATACCTCTCTTGCAGCTGAGACACCTAACCTCTATGGGTCTGGGCAAATGCACCTGCACTCTAACCCCATAGAGAAGTTATTTATAAATACATAACTTGGGGATGGCCTGCTGCCTCCCCCCAAACACCCCCAATCATGCCACCATGTGTCTGCAGCCAACAGCACCACGGTGAAGCTGCATTTGACTTCATCACATGGGTGCAATTCTTAACTCTAAATCCTATGGGTGGGGAAGTAGAGAAAATTGGTTCTTCAACTGTTACTTACTTACTTAGTTAGTCAAGTACCTATTGATAATATACAAAGATATAAGAATGTTTATATATATGATACTGGTACTAATAATAGAGAAACATTACGGCAGGGTCGGTTGGCACGCGGTGTACTTATGCACGCCCCTTACTGACTTCCTAGGAATTGGGTGAGGTCAACAGTGGATAGTCTAAGAGTAAAACTTTGGGGGTTTGGTAGTGAAACCAGAGTCAGGTAGTGAGTTCCAGGCATTAACTACTCGGTTGCTAAAGTCGTATTTCCTACAGTCGAGTTTGGACCGGTTTACTTTGAGTTTTCTATCTGTTGTGTACCCGTGTATTGTTGTGGTTGAAGCTAAAGAAGTTGTTGCCAGGAAGGACATTGTAGCAGATGACTTTATGGGAAATTCACATCACTTCATGAAGGGAGAGAGAGAGAACTTTTGGTGCCAAGGAATCAAACTTCTCTCCCTCCCTTTTTCCTTCAGCAGGAGAGTAGCGTAGGAGTAGTGCCTCAGGATGTTTTAGTGCTGCTTTGCAGAGCAACATTTTTCCTCTTATGCAGGCAACAGAGTTAAATATCCCCAGCCCACAAGTGTCCTGGTTCCTGCTCACATTTGACTGAGAAAGATTTGTTTAGCCCCAAATAATGTTTTGGGGCAAAAAAACACAAACAAAAACACCTCACTAACTTCAGTGCCCGTGAAATTTTGGTGTTTACGTGACATGCTCTTCCCTTCACCAAACCCAGCCATCTGGTTTGCCAGTTGCAAAACATTTCGGGTGGCACTGAATGTCAAGACAAAGTAGCATGAAGCCACCAATAAGGGCCTGGTTTTCTGCTGTGGAAATGTTCTCAGATCAGACCCCAGCATTCCTTTCATTTGATCTGCTGGAATGGGATTGGCAAAGTAACTCAGTCCTGGATGCAAAGTAGCAATAGCAATTTAGATTTACATACCACTTCACAGGGCTTTATAGCCCTCCCTAAGCGGTTTTCGGAGAGTCAGCATATCGCCCCCAACAATCTGGGTCCTCATTTTCCCACCTTGGAAGAATGGAAGGCTGAATCAACCTTGAGCCTACTGAGAAACATCCTGAGGCACTGCTGGAAGATAGTGATCAGCGGAAGTAGCTTACAGTACTGCACTCTAACCACTGTGCCACCGAGGTTCAAAAAGTATAGTAAACAAGGTCTATGATGGAAAATGGCAAACTGATATCATAGAGTGAGTTGTCCTGGCCTTTCCATTTATTTTCTCATTCCAGAGATTTAGGATTGGATGTTTTGCTTTGTTTAAAGGATTTTGTTGCTGCTTTTATCATTTTCAACCCCACCCCCAAAAAAGTGGGAAATAGAGGCAGTGGTTTTGTGTTATGACACTGATGAATTTTACTTTTATTTTATTTATTTATTTATTTTGTCCAATACACAATGAGAGTTTTAGTGGAGATTGTTCTGACTTCGGGTTTTGCCCCGTGTAATATTTTGAGTGTCTATGCGACGTTTCGGTGAAATCACATTCACCATCATCAGGCTGAAGTTATAAGCTTCGTGCTGCTGTAAATATAGTTTATATATATATATATACACACACACACACACACACACATAGTTAAATACATGATGGAGGTTATAGAGGAGATACTCATAGTAAAATATATCTATGAAAGAATAGAAAAGAAGATATAGTAATAGAACATATCAATGAAAGAATAGAAGAAGAGATATAGGAATAGAAGAAAGGAATAGGCGATATAGGAGAGTAATAGGACAGGGGACGGAAGGCACTCTAGTGCACTTGTACTCGCCCCTTATTGACCTCTTAGGAATCTGGATAGGTCAACCATAGATAATCTATGGGTAAAGTGTTGGGGGTTTGGGGATGACACTATGGAGTCCGGTAATGAGTTCCACACTTCGACAACTCGGTTACTGAAGTCATATTTTTTACAGTCAAGTTTGGAGCGGTTAATATTAAGTTTAATTCTGTTGTGTGCTCTTGTGTTGTTGTGGTTGAAGCTGAAGTAGTCGCCGACAGGCAGGACGTTGCAGCATATGATCTTGTGGGCAATACTTAGATCATGTTTAAGGCGTCTTAGTTCTAGGCTTTCTAGGCCCCGGATTGAAAGTCTAGTCTCGTAGGGTATTCTGTTTCGAGTGGAGGAGAATTTTGGGGAGGGCTCTGCAGACTAACAAACCACGTGGCCCATCCTCGCATTAACGCTATGCATCAGCCTCTTGGCTTTGTACCATTCTGTATCCTTCCAAGAACAGAAGCATTATTCCACCTTGCCCTTCTCTCACCATCTGCCAGAATGTTAAGTTCACACTTGTATCCTCCAGCAGCAGCCCAAATAAGCTCGGGAACAAACATGTTATTACTTTGCAAGAAACTCTGTACTAAGGAGCCAGTTTCTTCCTTGTGAGCAGATCTGCCGGTGAACTTGCTGGGTGAAGTAACAGGCTGGAGCCCTTCTCAACCCAAGGAATGAAATGTACATTGGGCCCCTCACGTTTTTGTGCATGGTGTTTAGAACTCATAAAGAAAAAGTGGGCCTTGCATTGCAATGTCACGTGGCTTAATTTTGGCATCACTGTGGTTAGGAATGGACAACTATTCTTATCAAGTATAGGTAGTCCTCAACTTGTGACGCCAATTGAGCCCATCATTTACATTGCTCAGCAAGGCAGTTGTTAAGCGAGTTTTGCTCCATTTTGTGACCTTTTTGCCTCAGTTGTTAAGTAAATCATTCAATAGATTGCAAAGTGAATCTGGCTCCCCCCCCACAAATTGACTTTGGTTGGGGAAGCTAGCTGGAGAGGTGACAAATGGTGACTTGGGACAGTGCAACTGTGATAATTACATGCAAGTTGCCAAGGTCCCAAGTTTTGATCCCCTTGACCCTTGCAACAATCATGTGAAAAAGGATCGTTAAGTCACTTTTTTCAGTGCCATTATAACTTTTAATAGTCACTAAATGAATGGTTGTAAATTGAAAGCTACCTGCAATTGGAGATGGGAGGCAGCCTATAGGACTCTTCTTAGGAGCAGTATTTAATGCCATACTTCATCAACAGGCCTCCAAGGCAGGGATGGGTTCCACTTACCTTCCCCACCGGTTCACATTGCGATGTTTTGCATATCCTCTCATGCAATTAGGCTTCCGGAGTTGATCAGCTGTGCTTCGGGTGAAGAAATAAAGGTCAGTATTAACCCAGGGGTGGGTGGAAGCTCTTTTTTGAGCAAAGAGAACAACAAAAAAAGATGCCAGCGTGCACAGATTGGCATCAGCCGATCCATTTATGTTGACATCTGTTAGTACGATGTACAAAACCATTGGGTTTGCAATATACTGTATAAACAAGATAACAATGAATGCTTGTATGGATTGAAGTACTATAGCTTTAAGAGTTAGTGTTGCAAATTGCCATAAGAGGGAGCCAGAAAACAAGATTCTCTCTCTCTGCGCTCTCTGTTCTTTCTGCTGATTCACTGTGACTGATGTGTGAGCTCTGTGTGTTCGATGATACTTTGATGTATTTGTAAGCTGTAATGTGTATCTGATATGTAAAACAAAGACAGGATAGTAATATTATTACTGTATTGAGAGATATTGACTGATTTGAATGTGTATGACCAGACTGTTTAACTTTATTGTGCTATTTCTAAAGTAAACATTAATTAAACTTTAATGTATCTATTTAGTATGACTGAATAATTACTCATATCTCCTGGATATCTGCTGGAATCCCACGTTTCCTCTATGCATGTTCTTGATAACTCAAGGATTCTGAACACTCCTTAAAACATCACCAGTGGATTGCTATCAATTCAGGCAATCCAATCCGAATCAGGAGGAACCCACCCCAATTCAAGGAAAGGAAATACTTTAGTCTCAGAGGAGCAGGTTAGAGCTTTTCTGGATATACACATTCAATATAATCCAGTGTGCATGGATTGGGTGGTTTACTAGGTTTGTGATTCAAAGATAATTCAATCTTTCCAGAACTGGAGCCTTACAATGTTCTTATATATTTAATAAAACACATTTAGGTATCATCTAATGAGAGAAGGCTATTGTGATCCATTGGAGCAAAATTATAAGTAACATGCATTCCATGGACTTTATGAGTTCTATTTTATTTATTTTATTTATTTATTTTGTCCAATACACAATAATACACAATGAAGGTTATAGAGGATAGAAATACAAGATATAGGAGAGACTATAGGACAGGGGACGGAAGGTATTGATCTCCATTTCAGATCAAAAATAAAAGGATGCTATCAACATTTCCACTACTTTAAAATGTAAAAAAGTTTAATATTCCAATTTTACTTGAAGAACAAATCCAAAAACTGAAAAGCAGAGCCAAACATTCTATCTTGCTATCTCCCAGTATTGTCTTTGCAACATCATGACAGCTTTGGCTCTCAGTCAGAAGAAGCTGTCCCATTTATTTAGTGGAATTATTTGGGATGGCTTTTGAGCCTCTGTTCAAATGTGCATGCAGGATTTCGGTTAACAAAAAAAGGTGTCTTTGCCAGCTTAAAGTGTAGAAAGTAACGTTGGGTGAATGGGATGCTCTATATGGAAGTTTCAGTCTAAATTGAAAAACTATAAACCTGACATGGGGTTTTTTTTCTCCCTTTAATTTGTATTTGGCATCTGAGTAGTGCCAAACCTGTCTGAGATGTGTGTAAACTTCCCCACCCCCAGATCTTCAAGCCACTGATTGCTGATGAGGAAATTAGTTCTTTGATCCAACCATAGCTGTATGCCTGGGAACTTAGGTGGTGTAAATCAAATGTTCATAAGCTGTTTAATTTGCATGAAGTATTTTGCCTATAGAAAGTGTGGAGACATGAGCTTCCCTGAGTGCAAAGATCTTTCATTTTGACCTGCAATCAGCATGTATCATTGGCTAGAGAGCTCTAGGCACTTAATAGAATATGAAAAGGGGAGAGGGCATGGCCAATGTTGCAGCAGTACAGCGGTTCCATGTGGAACCCCAAATCCTGGCTGTTCAGAGACCTGGAACCAATTGGAACCAGGTCAGACCTGCCCTGGAAGGGTGCTGGAGAAAAGAGGCATCAATCGGAGATCTAGAGGGGCTTACAAATCTCTAGGGAGCCAGCACCAGCCTCTCAGCCAGCAGCTGAGGAGGACAACTCTGTCATCATTAGCTGGGACAACCACGATCAGACTGATTGAATGGAGAGATCACTGATTGCCTGGGTGACCAGATCTAAGCATTAGTGCTAGAGAGAGGTGAAGAAGTACTGAAGCTGGTGAATGTTTGGCTGATTTCACGACTAAAAGAAGAAATTTAAAACTTAAAAGGAAACAAAAGAGGTTTCAAAATGGAGTGAGAAGCTATCTAGCAATTGGAAATGCCATAGAGAGAGTTAAAGGAGCAGGACTAAAAGTCCAGATTTGAGGATGTTTTTATAACTGACTTAAAGTAACTGAAAAAAACAAAGAATCTGAAGAAAATATTTTATAAATACTAAGTGGATTTAAAATACAGAGACTGTTTTTTAAAGAGTTGTTTTGTTATACAATTGACATTGCCATCTGCTGGTTAAAGAAAATACTGCAACAGATTGTGGAAGCATGAATTTGCTGACATTTGGAGACTGACCTTGGCTAGAAGAAGATATCTAAGAGTTTGAAGGAACTTAAAAGCAGTATGTATCCTGATATTATGTTTGATGGTACAATGTTTTGGTGATAGAAGATAAGAGGATTTTGAATTGGACTGGACTGAAACACAAAGAGACTATATGGACTTGAGCTTCAAATAAAAAATGTGTGAACTTTGTGAATTATGAACCTGACAATTCTGCATTTATGAAAAATTGACTGGGATGTTAAAATACATTTATGAAGATATAAAAATTATCTTTTGGAAATCAGAGGCGGAAAGAAAACAAAAATGAAGCTGGATTATAAAGAACATTTAAGATTTATAATGGTGGAAAATGAAAATGAAGAACAGGAAGACTACAAAAACTATTACATTTAAAGGTCTTTATATAAGGTTATATAATCTATAAATTGGATTTTTTGTTATGGTGATTTTAGAATGTTATTAACCAACAAATGGAAATGTAGCAATAAGAATAGGATTTTTTAAAATATGGAGAATGAGTTAAAATGTTAAAAATTGAGTAATAAAGTTGAAAGGGAGATATGAAACAGGAAACAAAATTAAACATTTAGGGCATTTAGAAATGATAGAATAAAAAAATGACGAGTAAGGATATAAATTGAGGAGAGGGAGAAGTACGGCTTAAAATTAAGAGGTGTAAAAGATAATGAGTATGTCTGGAAGATAATCTATAGAGATTAATTTGGAAGAAAGTTGAAAATAAAAGGTTTAGATCCAGGCAACATAAATAGGAGGTAGGAGGCAGCATTAGAATAATAGTAGATATACCTAGAAAATATGTTATATATTTTTATATAATTTATATAATTATTTAAAATATATTTTCTAGGCTGCCATGAGTCTTTGGAGAAGGGCAGCCTAGAAATTGAAATAATAAATAAAATAAATGTATATATAAATATGGATAAAGGGAAAGATATAAGTTTAAGAATAGCTCCGATGTTGGAACAAAGTCAGGGTTTCTGAATTGCTCGTCTACTAACCATAAAATGGATCATGATTAGATGTACTTAGGGAAGGATAAGAAGGAGGAAGAGGAAGTAGAAAGGATGGGGGGGAGAGAAAGGAAGTAGGAAAGAGGGAGAAAGAAGGTAGAGGGAAAAGAGGGAGATAGAGGGAGGGGAGTAGTATGATATATAGAAGGAAAACAGGCAGGAGATAAAAGTACAAAAGGAGCAAATTAAGGATATATGTTTATAGCATTTTGGACAGAAATGTATAATTATGGATGTTTTGATATTAATGGATAATTATTGATGTTTTGATATTAAGGTATAGGTATGGATGTTTATGTACGTTTGGTGAAAAACAAAAAAGAAAACAGAATATGAAAATTTGTTGTTGTTTTTTAAGGCTTCAGTGACTCTAGAATCTTAGAATCTACAGTTCTGATGCATGACTTTCAGAATGATGGTTGGGTCATGTTGTGGTTAGCTCTGGCCCAGCTCGTGCCCCAAGGACTGTGGATGTGGGGGAGATATCCACATGCTGTAGGCCTGTTTTGCCCCCGGTGGAATCTGATGATGAAGGCTCCTCTGACCAAGAAGACATGAGTGACAGGGAGGAGGAGAGTGTGGCAGACAGCTCAGAAGGAGATCAATTATCTAGCTCCTCCTTGGATTCAGAACAAGAGTTAATGATACAGCCACACATGTGGAGAGCGATGCATAGGCAACAACAATTGAGAGATTATTATCAAAGAAAATGAGGCCACCTGTGGTTGGGTGGGGCTGTGGTCATTAGTGAGGCTGCTATAAATAGCAGCCTGTGGGTTTGGCCATTGTGGAGGATTATCTGATCGTTGTGTTTCATGACTGTTTTACTGACTTTGACTTTTTGTGTGCTGATTTTTCCCCGCTTTGAAACTAAACCAGAGCAAAGTGTGTTTCACTTTGTGAAAGAAGAAGGACTGTGAATTGCCTCACAGCTGCAAGCTAAGTATCACAGAACTGATAAGGAACTTGTACAAATTACCAGTTTGTTTGGAGACGAGTGCTCTTTGCTATACCAAAAGAGGGCTTGGTTTAAGTGAATTTTCATTATAAAGAACATTGTTTTGAATTTTCAAACGTATGTGTGTCTGAAATTTGTACCTGTGAATTTTTGGGAGGATTCTACCAGAGAGCCCGACAGAACAGGTCATCTCCCTCAGCATAGACAACTCTGCCTATACACAGTTTCAGGCCTTTCCTTGTTCTACTTGGAGGCGCTAAAGATTGGCCTGGGACCTTCTGCCTTCCAGTAACATGCTCTGCTACTTGGATCCATCAGAGATATTCTAGTAGTCCAGATTTTAAAATAAAGTTGGTCTTCACACACATTGACCTATAATCCCCACAGTGCTTTGTTACATAGGCCTACAGAAAGTCATAGGAGGTGAAGCCCCAAGCCTGGAGAAGCTTCTGTGCTATCTACTCCATGTGGTATTCAAGGCAGGATGTGATTGTATCTGTTAAGGCCCATCCCTACTCTAATAAATGTGACTTCCTCACTCCCGAGGGTGTGAATTTCTATTTTGTATGTCTTGGCCCTTGCTGTCGCCAACTCCTGGGTACCTAATGTGTAATCTTGGAGGGACCCATAGAAAGCTCAGCATCCTAGTTGCTAATACTTTTGTCCCCTTTGTCTTCTCCCCCTCTCAAGCCAGGAGGAGGTACTTACAAGAAGGCAGATGAATGTTGCAAAACTAAATTTTCTCTGCTTCCTAGCAACAGTCGTCACGGTGCCAGAGTGGGGGGGTGGGAGGGACACATCAGGGTATCACACACCCCCTTTCCTGCTTCCCTGAGCCTCATGTTATTTATATTGTGTTGACATCATTAGAATCCAATCCCTGTTTCCTATGGGAGCCTGGTATGATTGTTGAGGGTGTGACATACAGACAGTGCTCCCACACAAAAATGAAAGCAAACTCAGCTCTTTCACATATATGCACAAAAGAAAACAGGAAAATAACTGCACAATGGTTACAAAACGGAGTATAGCTTATGTGCGCTCTCTCTCTCTCTCTCTCTCTCTCTCTCTCTCTCTTTCTCTCTCATATAATAGCTGTCTCTCTACACATATACACACACACCACTACCTATACACACTATATTAACTGGCAAATGAACAAAACACACAGAAACATATGTCTGGCTTTTTATTTGGCAAAGAAGATAAATGGAGAAATATAAAAGCTAAGAGAAACTTTAATACTCAAGAGTTTGCAAATTTGGATTCTTCCATGTCAAAGAGGTGTTTGTACGACACCAAAGTTGCGGACAAGGGCTACCAGACCTGAGCTGCATAAATTCAGATGGCAGAAAATATTTAAAATTTCCCCTTGCGTCTGTTGCATCCAGATCAAGGCACCTCCTTCCTATTTTTTTTTTCTTTCTCTTCCTATCTCATGATAGCATCCCAGATCTAGCACTTCCAGATACATTTGGACTATAATTTTCAATATTCCAGACTACCATGGCTAAAAATTATTGAGAATTAGAAGAACTAATAGGCAACTGTTATTTATCTATTAATTTTATTCTACAACAGGATTACTCAAGGCAAATGATGGCAACGTTTGTAGTGTTTCATTTATTGTTTAAAAATATCCAATAAAACCAAAACTAATGAAAATATGTGAGTAGTAGAATTTCAGCCATTGCTAGCAGATCAGATGCATTTGTGGAAAGCTTGCCTGAATAAATAGGCTTTGTTCAGAATATCCTAAATCTTAACAGAGAAAGGCGGAATAGAAATAAAACAAACAAATAAATAAACAAACAAACAAAAAATAAAATAAAATAAACAGGGAAGCCACAATCTTACCTCCACAAGTTATTTGTTTCCCATCCCCCAAGTTATTTGGGAAAGAGCTCAGATTTCAAGTTCTCTGCCAATTCAGCTGATGTGGGAGAAAGCCATTTTGAGACAGAGAATTCTGTACTTATGAAGCAGAGGTCAAAAATGAGACGTTTGTTTTTCAGGCCCAGGAGAGGCTTGAAGAGGCTAGAAGATCTGGGACTCCTTTACCATTATGGGTCTGAGTTGACGCAAAGGATGAGGCAGGAAACCCAAATTCATTCCATTTGTGCCTCATTTTTTTCTTTGTAAGCCTATGTGACGCAAATAGTGCACCTTTCTCCTATTCTTTCCTGCAGCAAACTTAAGGGGTGAATAACAGAATAATAGAGTTGGAAGGGACCCTGGAGATCTTCTAGTCCAACTCTCTGCTTAAACAAGAGACCATTTCAGACAAACAGATGTCCAAACTCTTCTATAATAATAATAATAATAATAATAATAATAATAATAATAATAATTTGTTAGATTTGTATGCCGCCCCTCTCCGAAGACTCGGGGCGGCTCACAACAATGATAAAAACAATATTATAGTAGCACAAATCTAATATTAAAAGAAATAACTAAAACCCTATCATATTAAAACCAGACAACACATACATACCAAACATAAATTATAAGGAGCCTGGGGGAAAGATGTCTCAAATCCCCCATGCCTGGTGGTATAGGTGGGTCTTGAATAGTTTACGGAAGACAAGGAGGGTGGGAACAGTTCTAATCTCCGGGGGGAGTTTATTCCAGAGGGCCGGGGCTGCCACAGAGAAGGCTCTTCCCCTGGGGCCCGCCAGATGACATTGTTTAGTCGATGGGACCCGGAGAAGGCCAACTCTGTGGGACCTTATCGGTCACTGGGATTCGTGCGGTAGCAGGCGGTTCGGGGGTATAATAATAATAATAAGTATAATAATAATAATTTTATTGTTATTGTTATTATTTATTAGATTTGTATGCCGCCCCTTTCCGTAGACTTTAAAATACCCAATGATGAAGCACCCACAACTTCTGGAGGCAAGCCATTCTGTGGTTAATTGTTCTCACTGTCAGGAAACTTCTCCTTACTTCTAGGTTGGTTCTCTCTTTGATTGGTTTACATCCAGTGCTGCTTATCCTTTGGAGAATAGTTTGACCCCTTCCTCCTTGTGGCAGTCCCCCAAATATTGGAACACTGCTATCATGTCCCCCCTGATCCTTCTCTTCACTAGACTACCCATGCTCAGTTCCTGCAACTATTCTTCACATGTTTTAGCCTCCAACTCCCTAATCATCTTTGTTGATCTTCTCCGCACTTTTTTCCTAGAGTCTCAATATCTTTTTTTATATTGCGGTGACCAAAACTGGTCTTACCTAGGCATTATAAAGTAGTATTCACATTTCATGTAATCTTAAGTCTATCTCTATTAATGCAACGTAAGACTATGTTGGCTTTTTTGGCAGCTGCAGCCCATTGTAAGTGGTTGTCTACTAGGTCTCTTAGATTGCTCTCACAGTTACTGCCATTGAGCCAAGTACTGCCTATTCTGTACCTGTGCATTTGTTTTTTCTTGTCTAAGTGTAAATGCAATAGTTTTCTCACCATTGAATTTCATTTTGTTAGATAATCCTGAGTGTTCAAGTCTGTCAAGATCCTTCTGGATCATGAACCTATTTTAACTTTTCAGGGTTAGTCTGAAAAAAAAAATGACTGACCCAAAACCATAATTGAAAGTGTACTTCAACTTTGATTTCATAAAAGACAAAACAATTTGGGAGAAAGAAATAGAAGCTTAAATATCAGGGGGAGAGAAAAAAGAGAGAAAGAGGTAAAGACCTAATTGAAAGGATGTATAGAAACTTTAAATCAATTGTTAATATTAGTTATATGAACAAGTATTAATGAATATCATGAGAAATGTAAACTGACTTGTCACGTAATGTCCACTGTTTTAAAATGTTTTTTGTTTGTTATATGTATTTGTAAATAAAAAAATTCTAAAAGATAATTTTTTAAAACTTTGATTTTATGGATGCCAAACAAGTCCATCACCGAAAGCACTTCTCACAGAGAAGAACTGTGACTTCTTGTAGTCTCACTGTAGCCTATGTAACATCTATCTCTGACCCCATCCAGATCTTTACTGAGGTCCAATCTTTTTCCCAGCATTTCATCATCTCTCTTAAAGCCCCAGGTAAGCCCATTTTCTCACCCGTACTCTGAATTCCCCCACAGCTGATCACAGAGAAGTTTTTTTTTCCTTTCCACAATATTGTAAAATTGCACTTGGTTTTGTCAGTAGAGCTACCCTACAGCTTATTTGCCTCATTGCCCATGCAGATTTTTTAAACAGACTTTTACTACTAGGCAGGTCCACCAAATTAGAATTGCAAAAATAGGGGGGCGGACAAGATGGCAATAAAGCAGAGTTAAAAGTTTTCTGTAACCTATTGTCATTTCGGGGAATTTTGCAGCTTTTTGCTGGGAGAGATGAACTAACCTCTCTACGACTCCAGAGGCTAGAATCTAGCTTTTAAGTAACCTTTTCTATGGTCAGCCAAAAGCATTATTTAAGGGCACTGCAACTGGGGACCAACCTTCTAAGTCAACCCTCTCCAACAGTGTGGCATTGTGAGTAATAACCTAGAGCAGTGTTTCCCAACCTTGGCAACTTGAAGATATTTGGACTTCAATTCCCAGAATTCCCCAGCCAGCGAATGCTGGCTGGGGAATTCTGGGAGTTGAAGTCCAAATATCTTCAAGTTGCCAAGGTTGGGAAACACTGACCTAGAGCAGGGATAGGCAAAGTTGGCTCTTCTATGACTTGTGGACTTCGACTCCCAGAATTCCTAAGCCAATCATGCTGGCTCAGGAATTCTGGGAATTGAAGTCCACATGTCATAGAAGAGCCAGCTTTGCCTATCCTTGTGCCAGACCCAGGGTAGGCAAAGTTGGCTCTTCTATGACATGTGGACTACATCATCCAGAGTTCCCAAGCTAGCATGATTGGTTCAGGAATTCTGGGTGTTGAAGCCCACAAGCCATAGAAAAGCCAACTTGGCCTACCCCTGACCTAGAGCAGTGTTTCTCGACCTTGGCACCTTTAAGATGTTTGAACTTCAATTCCCAGAATTCTAGGAGTTAAAACCCACTCGTCTTAAAGTTACCAAGGTTGAGAAACAGTGGTTTATAGTGAAACCAGCCAAAGGTCTCCTTAAGCCATATTTCACGGAGCAAGGGACTTGCTGCAGGTGGACTCCTTGGGAAGAGAAGACCAATTACAGTATTACAATAGTGGCAGAGTCTCACCCAGGGTTTGAGATGCTGGATCACATGCAGCAGATGATATCTATTTCAATTTATATGCTATGTAAACATCCAGGGATACGTCATTCAATTCACTTGCCATGAACAAGTGCAAACACCCTGAAAAATTCATAACTTTTAATTAAAAATGGTTCCCATCTCAAATAAACTCAGATGAAGTTGTCCCATTTTGAATGTTAGCCACTGATTTACCTAGCATAGTATTGCCTACAAACATTTTGCTATCTTCGTGTCTCCTCCATCATAGGTTAATTTTTTTATTTTTTAAATTTTATTTTTAATTTTCATACTTTTCACCCTTAACCCTCCCCCTCCATTCCCAAAGTTGAACAGTATTCAGTCTCAGTTAGCCTACGTTCTGCAGTTTCCTGATTTCCAATGTTTGGTGCACAGTAATTGCCTTATTTTTATGTAATTTTGATTGACATTACAGTAGTTGGACGTAATATTCTGGAAAGCAAGATTGAAATATCATATTACTGTTAAGGTAATGACACCTACACATGATTTTTTACATCCTTGTAACTTTGTTGAAACTATGAACATGATAGTTCACCCCTCTATAATATTGGGATGTTATATTCGACTTCCAGCCATAATTTCCTACAGTTTCCTATCCAAGGGCTAAGGAGGTCAATTCTGGCCAGCTTCCAAGATCATTCAAAGTAGACTAGGTTGGTGCCTAGTCTATACGGTCAGTATTTATGGTTATGGTGAGAATAGCAATGAAAGTAAATTTGATCTGAGTGGCCATCCTATGTGATCTCCGACTTGGATTTCTTGTAGCCTTTGAACATGGATTCCTTTTAAACAAGGGATGTGCCCAGTGCTATCACTCTTGCACTTTGCTCTTGTTTCACTTTTAATTACCTTTTCAGCTGAAGAAGGAAGCTTCTTTAGACCCTCTGAATAAACTTTCCTTTCTTACAGGTGTTTAAACCAATGCCACGTAGTTGTGTTCTTTCCGCTTGGTGTTAATATTGATGATGATATTAATATTAATCTGATCATGTCATATTACGGGTAATTTCTGTAATATACTTTAAAGATCCCAGGTCAAAATGTGGGATGTATTTTCCTCAAAGCAAACAATATCAGAGTTGGTCAGCATGTCTAGGAACTCTTCTCAGGCCAGGATTCTTCAACACAGTGCTCAGTTCTTCCCTTTCCACATGCCACATCTTCACACAGCTTGCCTACCTCCACCAGGCCCTGCGAGGAGATGTCATGTGGTGTGTGTGTGTTTGCTCTGTGTGTACATATGGATGAAAAAAGAGGCAGCTGTTGGAGAAGAAGCAGGGAGAGCGAGTAAGGGGCCTCTGAAGGAGGGGAAACAGGGTGGAAGTAAGCAAGCTGAGCCCGCAAAGGTGAGACCATGGTGGAAACATGCAGGAGGAAGCGGGACAGTGAGAGGGGGGAAGTGTCCCTTTAGAAAGCAGGAGGTAGGCTCACAAATTGAACCAGGGGTGGTGTTAGTATATAGAACATAACCTACTTGGGTGTTTCCATACAGTAACTAACAATGACAGTTTGTATAATGTGAAGACTGTACCTTTAAAGAACTTTTACTGGTTGACCATAAGAGGGCGCCAACACCATTCCCTTTGGGGAAGCTACTTTATTAGAGATATATTTGCCGTGGGCTGTATTCTTGCTGTGTGCGTGGTTTGTAAACTATTAGTAGTATTATCTTGTTGATTCTGTATATTTGTAAATAATACTATTGTTGTATATACATTGATACTAAGTCTGAGTCATTATCTGGTTAACCCACATTTCCTACACCACAACAACTCTGCTTATTGTGTGTTGAAGGTTTCGTACCGAGACATGCTAACAGGTGGGTTCCAACCAGTGAAAGGAAACCAATATTTTTACTACCACACTGTGGGCATGGCTTATTCAGGACACCCTGCATTTTCTTTCAACATCTTTCAGTGCAAATTGGGTGCTCTGGGGTGCACCATTTTCGCTACTCCACTACGTCCCCCCCATCCAGGCAGTAGCCCACCCCTGGTTCCAACTTATCTCACTGCTGGTTCAGTCCCTCATGCACTGCGTGGACATGCTTTGCCTGCGTGGACATGTGCAGTAACAAAAAATCCAGAAAAATTGTGCAAGGAGCTGCAGGTGCGCCCGTGTTTTGGCATGCGCGGAAGCAAAAAAACCCTTGCTGAAACACGGGCACACTTGCGGCTCCATGCATGATTTTTCTACTTCCACAGGTGCAGAAGGGAAATCGCACTGGCTTCACAAGCACTTATAAGCTGTGGTGGCGAGCACAATCTAACGTTCCGGCTAGTAGCCCACCACTGGGCCAGGCACACCGTAACCCAAACCCTTGATGTGAGTGACCTCAAGTTGGCAACCTTTAAGCCAGTCACATGACCTTTAAGCCACCCCTGTCACATGATCATAAAGCCACTCCCACCTGGTCACATGGCCAGCAAGCCACACCCACAAAATAAGCCAGACCCACAGTGTGGTAGTAAACATTTTTTCAGCTCTTCACTGGCCAAAACCCCTAGGTTCAACTCTTTCCTCCCTTAACTACCTCCCACCGCTGACCCCCACCCTAATGATCAATCAGATTCAAGCAATATATTTTCAGAGCAACCACTTCAAGCGTAGGATGGTATGGAGCTGCCTTTTTTTTTCAGCCAAGGGACGTTGAAGCAGCACCTCCAGGAGATACAGCAGTCGCTTTCATTTTCTCCCAAGCCTTCACTCTCCCATCCACTCTCCATAGAGTTCATACCAGACTGTCATCACATGGTAGCAAAGTACAGCAAGCATAACGTAACAGCTGACATTTACCTTGGGCTTTTTGGACTTTGTTACATAGAAACATGATGGCAGAAAAAGACCTCATGGTCCATCTAGTCTGCCCTTATACTATTTTCTGTATTTTATCTTAGGATGGATATATGTTTATCCCAGGCATGTTTAAATTCAGTTACTGTGGATTTACCAACCACATCTGCTTGAAGTGTGTTCCAAGGATCTACTACTCTTTCAGTAAAATATTTTCTCATGTTGCTTTTGATCTTTCCCCCAACTAACTTCAGATTGTGTCCCCTTGTTCTTGTGTTCACTTTCCTATTAAAAACACTTCCCTCCTGGACCTTATTTAACCCTTTAACATATTTAAATGTTTCGATCATGTTCCCCCCTTTTCCTTCTGTCCTCCAGACTATACAGATTAAGTCTTTCCTGATACGTTTTATGCTTAAGACCTTCCACCATTCTTGTAGCCCACTGTTACTGGCTTTATACAATGGCAACTGTTCTGTGAAATGGGTACCCATATCCACATATCCTTGATGGTATCCATTGTGATACTCTCAAAATCCCAGATGTGTTTTTTGATCCTAAAAGTGGGGAAAGGATGGGTGTTCATGCAAACAGCACAGGTTTTAAGGCAAAATAGAGGGAAGACTTCAATAAATTCATCAACACAGAGAAAATGTTCTTCTCATATAACTGTACCGCTGCCTGCTGGTTTTAATATTCATTTCTCCAGGGAACTTTTCAGGGAGAATCTCCCTGAAAATCTGGTTAAGTGTTTTTCATCATCTTAAAAAAAGCCATCTAATCTCAAATGTAACTTAGATATACTGTATCTTCAGCCCTCTTTTGTAGCTGAACGGTCACCGAATTGGAATGACATAAATCTACAGTTTGAATGGCGTTATTTACTCATTTAAAATATCAGAGGGGAAAATTATCAAACAAATACATTTCCTAAATATGTACCTTTAAAATATTCATGGCATGTTGTGGTTCCAGTTGGCATGCATTTGTGTAATCAACTGTTTTCATTATTTTATCCTAAAATCTTTCCTCCCCATCTCTTGGATTGTATTTATTTTCATCTCCAGAGGTGAAGCAATTGTTGGACTGGTGATGCCAAACAACAGACAACGTTCCTTTCCTGCCTTCAGTCATCACAATCTCCGCAAGAGAGATCCAGCAGTCAAAGGTTGCGTGGTAAAAGTCAAGAAAAGATAGCAATAGCAATAGCACTTATATGCTGCTTCATAGTGATTTTACAGCCCTCTCTAAGCAGTTTACAGAATCAGCGTATTGTCCCCAACAATCTGGGCCCTCATTTTACCCACCTCGGAAGGATGGAAGGATGAGTCAACCTTGAACTGGTAGTAAGATGTGAACTGGTGAATTACAGCTAGCAGTCAGCTGAAGTAGCTTGCAGTGCTGCACTCTAACCACTGTGCCACCCCAGCTAGATAGTACTTCAGGACCAGTTATGGGCTACCAAACTTTTTACTACCACACTGTGGGCGTGGCTTATGCATTTTGTTTCAACATCTTTCAGTGCAAATTGGGTGCTCTGGGATGGAGCTCCAAATTCTGCTACCGGAACTGCGTTCCTGACCATTCCCGTAGGAGCCCATCACTGTTCAGGGCCCTCCTGATGGTCATGCCTTCCCATCTGTGCCATCATATAAGAATGAGAAAGCAACACATTGTGTTTCACAATTTTCTCTGTCTTCCTCTCTCTGTGCATTATATTCCTTCATCCCTAGAGAGAGGTTTAAAAAAAAAACCTTACTACAAGTAGTCCTTGACTTACAATGGTATATTTAGTGGCCATTCAAAGTTACAACGGCATTGCAAAAAGTGACTTACGACAGTTTTTCACATTTTGTGACCATGATTCCGTGATTCACCTAACAACTGCCACAAGAAAGGTCATAAAATGGGCCAAAATTCACTTAACCAATGTCTTACTTACCGTAGTAACAGAAAGCCTGGGCTCAATTGTGGTTGTGGGTTGAGGACTAACTCTGGGTCTGAAGCAGTGGTGAAATCCATTTTTTTTTACTATCGGTTCTGTAGGCATGGCTTGGTGGGTGTGGTGTATTGTGACTTGGTGGGCAGGGGTGGGCAGCAAGCAGGACAGGGTGGAACACAGTTCCACTAGCAGAAATGAAGATGGGTGCGCAGCTCCAGCAGATCAGTGGCTGTCACTTCCTGAATTACTGGTCTGGGCTCAGATCTCCTTTTTCCCCCCTGCTGCTGCATCTGCGCTCCTTGCTTTTTTCCTCTTTCCTCCTTCCTGTCCTCGGACGAGCTTCCCTCTCTCCTGCCCGACTCCCCTCCAGCGTCACACGGCCAACTCCCACCTGAGGTGCAAGCAGTAGGCGTGGGTGGAAGCGGTGCTGGCAGCATTTATGTTTCTGGCAGCACCTGTTCTCCTTGGTATCCAGCCTGGGCAACCAGGAAGGAGACATGGGAAACACGAAGCAAACTGTCACCCCAGCAAGCGACACTGGTAAGGTTGTAACTTGAGGGCTTAACAGTTCACTTGAACAATGTTGATCATGGGTGGCAAGTCACTCCTACCCAGCCACATGACCATTAAGCCACACCCACAAAATAAGCCACACCCACAGTGTGGCAGTAAATTTTTTGGCTGCCCATTACTTTTGGCGGGCATGGCTTGGTGGGTGTGGCAGGGGAAGGATATTGCAAAATATCCATTCCCACCCCACTCTGGGGCCAGCCCGATATGGTATTTGCCGGTTCTCCAAACTACTCAAAATTTCCACTATTGGTTCTCCAGAACTTGCTGGATTTCATCTTGGTTGGAAGCCTAGCAATTTTCCCTAAACCAAAAACAAGGGGGGGAAAAATCTGCAAATAATGAGAGAGGTAACTGGGTTGAAATTGTGTTAAGGGCTGAAGAGATATTCTTATTTATTTATTTATTTATTTATTCATTCATTCATTCATTCATTCATTCATTTATTCATTTATTCATTTATTCATTTATTCATTTATTCATTTATTTATTCATTCATTTGTCCAATACACAAATACATAGGAAGAAAAATAGACATGTAGTAATATATATAAGGGTAAAGTGAACTTAGAGGAGAGGATATATAAAAGAAAGAAAATATATATGATAAGCGAGAGAAAGGAAAGACAATTGGACAGGGGACGAAAGGCACACCAGTGCACTTATGTACGCCCCTTACTGGCCTCTTAGGAACCTGGAGAGGTCTATCCTAACCCCCAAATCAAAAAACAAGTGAGCTAGCTGGGTCTAAAACAAACAGTCATCCCAACTCATAAGAAGCTTCTCTCTTTGCCTGCAAGTTTCTTTACTTAGCAAAATTTGTGCTGGTGATTAAATCGGTGTCTGGTGATTATTCAGTACTGTTATTTCTTGAATATATTGATTTTGGATGTTATTGCAGCACAGAGAGACGAATGCCTGTGTATTGTGCCTATTGCTCCAGCTGCAGAATGTCCTTTTGCTGCCTTCCCTAAGGACAAACTGACCTCAGTTCTATTTTTTCCTAACCAAGCTTGAAAAATACCTTAACTTAAAACATCGCTGTGTTGGATGAAGAACACCTATTTTGGAAAATGTGCAAGTGCTGGAAACGGTGATTACCCAATAACTAGTTCTTGCTGTTTGGACAGCTGATGCCAAAACAAATCAATCCTCAGTTTTGCTAAACGTGTGGCAGGTAGATCTGCGAAATTTTGGTACCCCTTGAACTCCATACAAAAATAATTCCATCTCCTAAGGGATAACAGGTCAGGAAATTGTTCCCAAAGAGAACCAGAGTTCCTTTCTCCTTGAAGGATATACCCAACTACTGTTTTCAGAATTAGGTCAGCAAATAGCATTTTGCCATTATTTTTATACATTTATTAAATATTTTTAAAACAGCAAGATTAGAAACAAATACAAATTAATATAAAGCAGGTAAAAAAGAAAAGAAGAAATAAATAAAATGGAAAGTTAAAAGTGTAACAAAGAGGGGGAACTAAAAGAAAAAAGATACAAGGAAACAGCTTTTTATCTTCTTTACAGCAGTTACAAAAATAAATACAAATATAAAGTTACCTCTAAATCTATGGTTACAACATAACTCTCTTTCTATAATCTACAAGAGGTTTCCAATCAGCAGTAAAAGTAAATATAGATATTTGTCTTTTCTCTGATCAAAGAAGTCAATTTAGCCAACTCAGCAAATACCGTAATCTTTACCAACCAGTCCTCCATTCTGGATAAGTGTCAAAATTCTTTCCATCTTTGTGTATATAATATTCTTGCTGTAGGTATCATGTATAAAAACAAACATTCGTGATTTTTTTAAATGTATAACTTGTGATTCCCCGCACCATACAAATCCTTTTGTTTAAATGGTGCATCAGTTCTCAAAACAGGTATTGTCTGAAACAAAGCATCATTCTAGGCAAAACATTCATTTTTATCACATAAATTCTCCCCAGAAATGACAGTTATAGTTTCTGCCATCTTAACAGAGCTTTTTAAATCTCATACCATTTCCTAACAAATTTATGTTGAAATAACATACAATTTATATTTTGTCATAGTAATACCTGATTATTTTATCTTCTTTTCAATCTTAAAATTCATTTTATTCATCAATTCTGTTTGATTTTCTATGTTCATAGTTTGTTAACATTTTTCCTCTCTTTATTAATCTTAAAACCAGCTAGTGTACCGTATTCTTTTAATTTTCCCATTAATATTTCAGTTCCTTTTAAAGGATTTTTCAGAACCAATACCAAGTCATCTGCAAAAGCCTTTAACATGTAAGTATCTTTTTTTATTCTCACAATTCTTTCATCTTATATCTGTATATACTATATCTGCTCATCTTGTCTTATATTGCTATATATCTCTCTATATTCTCTCATCCTCTCTTATATCTCTATCTCATTAGTCCTCAGAGAGTCCTCAGAGAGGGGCAGCATACAAATCTAATAAATAAATTAATCAAGATAATATTTCAAGAACCAAAATAAACAAGAGGGGGGGGACAGAGGGCATTCCTGTCTTGTTCCTTGGTTTTGTTAGGTCATACTAATGGTTATTTGTGCTTTCTGGAAAGTATAAAATGATGTTACCCACTTTATAAAGTCCCTTCCAAAATTCATATCTTTCAAAACAGCAAAGCACAGTTCAAACTATCAAAGGTCTTCTCTCCATCTAAGAAAATCAATGTTTTTTTTATTACATTGATCCAAATATTCCAAAATGTCCAACACATTTCTAACATTGTCTTTTATGTATCTTTTAGATAAAACCCCACATTGATCCTCATAAATAAAATCCATTTCCCCTTTAGATACAGCAGGAATGGGCAATGTTTGGTTCACAGGATGGATGTCACTCTGCAGCATCTAATTTGCAGCCAACAGCCTCTCGAGTGCATACAGCCAAAATCTGGCTATAAAGTGACTGATTTCTGATGGTGGAATTAGCTCACAACCCACCCCCATTTTTGTTGTAAAAACAAAGGTGAGAACAGGAGTAGAACTTTAGCCAGCAGGCTGCTCTAGTTCTTGCTTATACCATCCCCTTCCCCAAGTGTAAAAAAACTGCCACAAATCTTCCACTGAAATTCAATTAAATTCAACCATACATTTGTTATCAAATCTTTAACTTTTCATATTTTGATGCCATGACTTTGGCCTGTTGAAATTGTTAAGAAGTAAAATATGAAGATGGAAATGGCCTTTGTCCCCCATTCCAAAGTCTCCTTCTGTCAATTCGTCAAAAGACAAGCCAAAATAATTCAAGCCCACCAATTCCCATAATATCACTGAGTGCTCCTAACAACCACCAAATGGCTAAAAGGTTATACTGCAGCCTTCAAAATCACATGCCAAAAGTATATTCCATTAAAGCTTCCACACTTCACTTTGGACAAGACAATTTCAGATGGTCTGTCAAGTTCCAGTTTTGGAATAGCTGAGATGCAATAAGCAAGGAAACAAACAGCTAGGAACATGTCTTGATTCAACTTCTGAAAGCCTCCTTGGTGATATCAGAAGTAAATATATACTTTGCATATCTGTGGTTTAGTTAGACATCCTAACAGACCAACGCATATTATGTTATGAAAGGATCAATGTCCTCATGTCAAAGCAACATAATAAACTTTTCAAACTGAGGTATAGTTGAACTGAAATAACAGAATGTATAATTTATGCACTGCAGGATCCAATCTGGGTCGCCCACTAGAACCAGAATTTCAGTCTTCTAAGCTTTTGGACTCATGCTGGAACACTTCCTTAGGGAACCTCTCTTTACTGAAACATTCCTTGGTATCCTGGGAAAACATATATTTGCCTTCATTCGTAATTTATACACTGAATATATTTGCTATATTTTGGGATGTTTTTTCTCTGTACCTATTGCTTTATGGCTCATTATCATCACCACAGTGAGATATGTTCTTTAAAACTGTCCCAAATGGGTTTCAGATGTGGGAAACATGCTTAGCTACTGATACTGGAATGTTGGAAAACATTTCTGACTGTCATTAAAAATGTAATGTCTTCTCTGAAAAGGTTTTTCTTAAGGTCTGTGTTTGGGGGGGGGGGGTTGTTATATTTTTTTCAAAATGGTACCAGTAATTGAAATGCAACCAAAAAAAACACAGGGGTCAAAAATCTGTTCCATATTTTGCTGGTAGATGTGCACATCTAACTAGGACCATACGTTTTCCCATAATTTCTGCTGCAGAACTCCATTGCACTTGTCAATCATTGCAGAAGCATTAAACAATGCTTTTATCTTAAATGCTATAAAATTCTCTGAGTCCTGAATCAGAGGCGTTTTTCAATTACCTTTGCGATACTTTCAGCAGTTGTATCATGAATATATCCAGAAAAACAAAGAGTTCCAAATGAACTTTGAGAACCTTCAAATGTGGCGAGTATAAGGCAGAACCTGTCCATATCAGAACTACTTTCTATTCTAAATGTTTGTTTGTTTGTTTGTGTTTTTCTTCATAAGAACTTAGCTACAGAACAAAGGTTTAATAGAGGCTTTTGTACAAACATACTGATTTTCAACTCATGGCACTTCTGATAGAACTGAGTTTTGAGAGACAACCATTTCATTGCTTCACCTTTTTTTTCTATAGTTGCATTAAAGCAGAATCTAGGACAGTAAAATTATTTGTCACTTGATTCATCTTCATGATTTGGGATTTAGGATGTGCAGTTCAAAAATAGAGAGGCAGCCTTAAGAGAGCAAGCATTTGCTTGAGAAGTAAAGAAAAATGATTTTCAGCTCAGTCCAAGGTAGATTTACTTAGAAGTAAGTTCTCCTGAATCCAGTGGGATTTAAATGCTGGTAAGCATTTAAATAGCATAGCATGAAGCTATGCTTCTACTCCAGGTTGGAGACTGAATAAAAATTATTGGCTGGTGTAGATGGGATGAGAGTTGCAAGACAAAAGAAGGTGTGGGTTTAATAACAACCCAGAATAAGGGAGTTTCTCATGCTAGTGGCTTCATCCTGATTTATCTCCCCCATCCCAACTTAGAAAGCAAAGCAGAGTTTAGCTAGATTAAATGGGACCTCACCTGGGACTTTTGAGTTGATTTAAGGTTAGGGTTCTGGGGTGGTTGGACATCATGCAGAGAACTGCCCAAAAGCCAGGAAGCTGATTCCAATGGGAAAAACCAAACGAAAAGGAAAAACCAAAATGAGACTTAAGTAAAGACAAGGTCAAAGACAAGGAGTCTGGGGTAGAGCACAAGACATCCAACCTCATGAAAAGCAGGTCAGGAACCTTACTCAGCAATTCAAACACACCATTGGGAGAAACAAAACCAAAGTAGACGTAGAGAGAACAAATATTGCTCCTTCAAAAAAAATGACTCTGAATGATGTTGCCCCAAGTCTAAATTTCAACAAACCTAGATTGCTACAAACTTTTATCCTTTAGTAAAAAGTGATATTTACTACTTAATTTTTACTAAAGAATTAAAAAAAACTTTCCTTCATTGTTTCAGTTTTCCACATCTCTTGAAGAAAGGTTAAAGCAGTAAGAAACCTTCAGTAGATAAGATCTTTTGGGAGGGTCTGCAGTTTATTTTAGTAGAATCCAGGATTTCAATGCAAAAGGGGCCAAACCTGAGTCCTCAATATCTCTCACTTAACCTTCCCCAGCTTATATGCCTTCTATTCGTTGTTGAGTTCACCTCCCAAAATTCTCATGACCAGTAAAATCATCACTGAGAATTCTGGGAACTGCAATCTCTATTATTGCAGGGTGGAGTGCAGGCTGGAGAAGTCTACTCCAGTAGACCCAAGAGAGCCTCCTGTTGAAAATTCTGCCAGCAAGACAGATCGATGAACTCTGATGGCCTAGTGGTTAGAATGCAGTATTGCATGCTAATTGTGCAGACTGTTAACAGTTCGTTCCTGACCAGCTTTGGCTCAGCTTTCCACCCCTCTGAGGTTGGTAAAATGAGGACTCAGGTTCTTGGAGGCAATAGGCTGTCTCTGTAAATGGCTTAGAGAGGTCTACAAAGCACTATGGAGCACCGGTAGATACGTCTAAGTGCTATTGCTATTGCTTAGATGGGTTTGCCTCAAAGTACCCTACAGATGTATTGGATGACAGCTTCTAGACAGCCTATTCCCAACAGTTCTATATTTTTGGCATTCTAGAAGAGTGCCACATTGTGGAACTGGAAGGTACCACATTGTGGAAAACTGGCATTGGCACAGCTGAATATTAATACAGCACACACACACACACACACACACACACACACACACACACACACTATATAAGGCATCATCTAATAGCCCTTGCTACACAAGCAGCTGCCAACAGGCTTACTATTCTGCAAGAAATCCTTTGCAAAAGGAGACCTGGCTTTCAATCATCTCTTAGCAGCTAGCACCTACATGTACATCATCTCTAGCGCTATCTTGCCTCTGCTAAGGAAAGAACAAACACAAGCAATATGTGCTGTGGTTTTAAGGTAACCACAGGCCAACTCAAGCAACAGGGAGAACAATAGAAACCAGATGTGTACAGTGTCCCCCCCCCAAAAAAACCCCTCTTGATGCTTCAGGCCCTTGCTCAGAAAAGGTTATTGTAAGATTTTTTTCTTCATTCTCTCTCTCTCTCTCTCTCTCTCTCCCTCCCTCCCTCTCTCTCTCCTCCCTCTCTATACAGATGGAGAACTTAGAATGACAGCACAGAAGTAGGATCGATGCATTCAGAGACACAGCCTTTGCAGCACTTGCAAACCCGTTTCTCCCCGTTCCCTTTGCAAAGCGTGTGATATTCCACAAGTGCAGAAGATCTAGGAAACGCATTCCTTCCCCTAGCCCCCCTCCTCCCGCCTCCCTAAGAAGATTAAAGCCCCATTGTTCTCTTGCCAATTTTAGCCCATTAAGCAAGCTAATCACAAGGAAAGGCCATTATTGGCTGAACAACACAGTGTAAATTATTAATGCAAAAAGCAAAGGATTGCGTCTCCGAAGAGAAATCCTGGGCATCAGCCATCAGGGATAGCCCGGTTCGGGGAGCTCTCCTAAATGAGAAAGCAGGAGCAGCACTCATCTATCGCCTGTGTCAGTGGGCGGGTGGGGGTGGGGGGGTGGGAGGGGGAAAATAAGGGAGGGCACCTGCCAGAAGCCACCCTCCACCAAGAGTAGAGATGCAACACGCCTTTTTCACGAGAAGGAGCCGGCACTGGGTATTTTCAGAAGTGCTTACCAAATACAAGCGTCCCTCTGGATATAACCAGAGATTTCTCATTTGGGGGGCATCAATCAGGTGGCTTGGTTCAGGGCACCACACGATCCTCATTCAGCAAATACGGTGTTGCAGAGCAGCGCCCTGAAGGTCCGTGCGACTTACGGGGGAGCAAGAGGAGGGGGGGGAACCTGATCGGTTTGCAGCGTTCGCTATAATTCCTTGCACCCCCCCCCCCAGTTATAGCAGTTATATTTTTCACACTCCCTTCTTGAAAGGCTCTAAAAATATGGAACTGCCTTACGCTGAGCCTAGCTATTATATTGCCACTCTGACAATGGCTCTTTGAGGCTTCAGTCACATTTCCTCGTCCGTCCCCCCACAACCCCCCCCCCCGTTCTATTACCTTGAAGTGAAACACTTTGGTGGTGCAATTTAGGAGCGCTCTGGGGGCTGCATATATATACCTATATGTACCTCTAAAGTGGGAACCTCCCAATATATGGGATATACAGTATATACTGTATATATATATCCCATAGATTGGGAGGTTCCCACTTTAGAGGTACATGGTCCTCTCAACAATGACCCTGCGAAATACACCAGGAGGAAAATCAGTGCTGTCTCGTGTGTATTCATCAGTTTCATGCATCCGGTCATGAATCCTGGGGGCTGTCCATAATTACCGTGGCAAAGCCTTACTTTGCTCAGTTTCATAACAAAGAATTCATGAATGGATGGCGGTGGAACAGCCGTGCAACTGGGTAGTTTCAAAAGCAGGGGAATAATAACCAAGGGAATATTAAGGAAAGTGGTGAATGCCCCAACTTTTCCTCACACAGCGCGGAGAACCTCTCTGTCTCCTCTCTGTCATAAAAGCCACTTGCTTTTCTTTCTGGGTTTGACTGTATTTGTATAAATGTGCAACACATTTACAAGGTGAAGGAAAAGAAATGTGAATCAGTTGTGGTGCCTAATTTATTTATTTGTTTTTATTTATTTATTTGTTGTGTCAAGTACATATTGGAGGTATGTAAAGATGTAATAATATTCATACACATGATACTAGTAAAAAAAGAAGAAGAAACATTAGAAATAATAATATTCAAATACATGATACTAGTAAAAAAAATAAGAAGAAACATTAGATATAATAATATTCATATACATGATACTAGTAAAAAATAAGAAGAAACATTAGATATAATAATCATATACATGATACTAATAAAAATAAGAAGAAACATTAGATATAATAATATTCATATACATGATACTAATAAAAAATAAGAAGAAACATTAGATATAATAATATTCATATACATGATACTAGTAAAAAATAAGAAGAAACATTAGATATAATAATATTCATATACATGATACTAGTAAAAAATAAGAAGAAACATTAGATATAATAATATTCATATACATGATACTAATATAAATAAGAAGAAACATTAGATATAATAATATTCATATACATGATACTAATAAAAAATAAGAAGAAACATTAGATATAATAATATTCATATACATGATACTAGTAAAAAGATAAGAAGAAACATTAGATATAATAATATTCATATACATAATACTAGTAAAAAAAATAAGAAGAAACATTATATATAATAATCATATATATAAGAAGATTGTTTCTAAAAGAAGCAGCTTATCCTATGTTTTCAGCTCCTTTTGCAAATATTATTCTAGCATGCCTTTACGTTGGCTACCTTGCAGGTCTACCCATACAAAATGACTTTTGTCATAAACCGTGAATTGGATATAGGTATTAGGAATGTATGTCACTGTGTAAAGCCACCTTATATTTGTTTTTAAAGGGTATGCATACGGAATGCTTAATATTGCTAGAGATACATATTCACGGTATAAAAAGTAACTACCAAAACCCTGCTTTCAAGCATCCTGATTCTTTGCTTCATTTTTTTAAAAAAAATATTGCTTGCAGTTAAACAACCAATTGCATTGCCAGCCAGAGTTAATTGTACTAAGATAGGTGGTGGAAGGGAGAGGAAGGAAGGAAGGAAAGAAGGAAGGAAGGAGGGAGGGAGGGAAGGAGGAGGAGGAGGAGGAGGAGGAGGAGGAGGAGGAAGGGAATTGAATTGAATTGAATGTACTAGATTTGTATGCCACCGCTCTCTGAAGAGGAAGGAAGGAAGGAAGGAAGGAAGGAAGGAAGGAAGGAAGGAAGGAAGGAAGGAAGGAAGGAAGGAAGGAAGGAAGGGTGTTTCAAATTATTTTATTTATTTTATTTTTATTTTATTTATTTTTTATTTATTTATTTTGTCAAACAATTATAGGGTGATAATTTGTACAAATTAAATATTAGATAAGTAATGATAAATAGAAACAAAAGAAGACAATAGGACAGGGACGGTAGGCACAGTAGTGCGCTTATGCACGCCCCTTACAGACCTCTTAGAAAGGGGGAGAGGTCAATTGTAGATAGTCTAAGGTTAAAGGTTTTGGGATTAGGAGTAGAAACCACAGAATCAGGTAGTGCATTCCAGGCGTTGATTACTCTGTTGCTGAAGTCGTATTTTTTGCAGTCAAGTTTGGAGCGGTTGACGTTTAGTTTAAATCTATTTTGTGCTTGTGCGTTGTTGCGGTTGAAGGCGAAGTAGTCGTTAACAGGTAGGACATTTTGGTATATGATTTTCTGAACTATAATTAAGTCAGAACGGAGACGACGGAGTTGTAAGTTGTCTAAACCAAGAATTTCAAGTCTGGCAGAGTAAGGTATTTTGTTGTAAGAAGAGGAGTGAAGGACTCTTCTTGTGAAATATTTCTGGACTCTCTCAATTGTGTTACCCTGACAATTCCCCTGACAAAGAAGCAAAACTTTGCCTTGGCAACGTTTTCCTACGTGATGGATTACAACTCCCATCGTCTCCCATGAGAAGTACTTAATTCTGGGGATGACTGTCCTAATTTGTGTCACGGCATTCTTTTATGGGCAATGGCAATTCCATCAACGTTTTCTTCCAGGCAATATGAAGAGCGGGCTAATGAAATCTAGCTGGAATTGTCAACTAAAGGCGGGTGGGGGATAGGGGGGAATCTGCCAGAACTCCCTTTGCCTTGTAGAAACATAGAAGGCATTTCTTCACATGACGTCCTTGTGTATGAAGAGGATGGGAGAGAAGGCTTTTCAGGGTCAGGTTCTCCTGCATTAAAGCCACAAAGTGCATCGCTAGCTGCAGTAAAAGAAGAAAATTTGAATGAAAACCTTTGGGCCTCTGCTCTGGCTGCCTTGCTTGTGGGATTTCCAACAGTAGCAACAACTGAACTTGTACGCTGCGCCTGGGTCCCTTCCTTAGTCTGCAGGATTCCCCTTCTCTGGTTGTCTCGGGCTGATGGGCGTGAATTTGAAGAGACCCCAGGGGGGTCTGATGCCACCGTCTGGCTTTTCTGCTCCTGTGGAGCTTCTACTTGCTGCTGTATCCCACTGACTGCCCCATCTGACCTCCTTTCTGGGAAGTTGCACCCTCTCTGCACCCCCTGAGCCTGGCACCGGCGCCATCCTCACAGCCAACGTGGTACCCGGCTCTCCTGCCAGACGGGAAACTGGCGTGGCCTTCTCGTAAATCATGCTCGGAACGGAGTGGGCTGGGAAGTGCAGCTGGGGAGGGGAGGGAAGAGAGTGGCAAAGCCCAGAGGGGTAGGGAGTGGGGGGGTTGAGCAGGGAAGGGTCTGCAAGGCCATTAGTGAGACGAGGAGGGAAACCCTAATGGAAGAGCCTTGGGAGGCTGGAGAGGGGAGGGTGTGTGGGTAGGTGGGTGGGGCTTGATTGAAGAGTTTAATTAAAAGGAAATGAGAGGCTGCTCTGCATGAGTTCTCTCCCTGTCTCCTACCTTCCTATGGGAAGTTTCCAGGCTCTGCAGAGACGGCAAAGCAGTGGGTTAGCAGCTCCACAGAGCAAAATTCATTCTTAAAGAAAAGGCAGCAGCACCCGGTGCCTGTAGCATCCCTTTGCCTAGCCTGCATCTCAGGGGCACCTCATGCCTCTGTGCAGTCTGACCCACCCTCAGTCTCCCAAGAGACGGTGTCCGTAGCACTGCATGCAGGGCAGGCATTTGTTCAGCAAACCCTTGGGGTTTGCATCGGCCTCCTGGTGCAGGACTTTGAAGGAAGGCTGGAGGGAAGTGCCGCTGGTGATGAAGAGTCAGAGGGCCTTGTTCCAGTGGGACTCCATCATGTCCTGGGACTGGCTGACCATCTCAGCCCTCTGAGCCTCCAGGCACTGGTACCTGACCTTGCACTCCCACAAGTCTTCCCTCTGCTGAACATAAGAACATAATAAGAGCCATGCTGAATCAGGCCAAAGCCCATCGAGTCCAGCATTCTGTGGCTCACCAATCGTCCTTGGGGATCTTGAGTAGAAAGAGAAGGAAAAACCCTCCCTTTCCCTTGACCCCCAACAAGTGGTACTCAAGGGAATCCCGCCTGCCTCAACCAACACAGAGGTGGCACATGGACATCCGTTTCAATAACCACCGATACGCTTGGCATCCGTGAATCTGTCCATCAAGCACAAAGCTGGAGGTTGACTTCTCATGTCTCCGCACTGAATTACTGCTACACAATTGGTGAAGTGAACCAAATCTGTACTCGGTGTATATTGAAAGGAAGGAAAAAAAGAACGCAACCAAAAAAACAAACAAACCCCAACCAACACCACTACACTACCCTGATGTTAAGCAACAGCCAATCAATGTACTTCACCTCCTGCCTCCTTGTACCCCACCCACTCAGTATCATTGCCTCCCAAAAGACAAATCAGAAATACATGCATGCAGAATGGGCTTCACAAGGGGGGCGGAATCACTAAATAATTGTTAACCTAATTCTATGTAGCTTCTGCTCTGGTAGCCTCACACTACTAACCAGAGCATACAAAACTTTAGCCAGACCAATCCTTGAAAACAGCTCATCTGTCTGGAACCCACACTGCATTTTGGACACAAACACTTTAGAAAAAGTCCAGAGATACTTTACTAGAAGAGCCCTCCACTCCTCCACTTGCAACAGAATGCCCTACACAACTAGACTTACAATCCTAGGTTTAGAAAGCTTAGAACTACAATGTCCTTCCTGTCAACGACTACTTCCGCTTCAACCACAACAACATACGAGTACTCAACAGATACAAACTTAAAGTAAACCGCTTTAAACTCAACTGTAGAAAATACGACTTTAGTAACTGAGTAGTTGATGCATGGAACTCACTACCAGGCTCTGTAGTATCATCATCTAAACCCCAAAACTTTATCCTTGGACTATCCATTGTTGACCTCTGCCGATTCCTAAGAGCGCTTCACAAGGGGTGTGCATAAGTGCACCAGAGTGACTTCCGTCCCCTGTCCTTATGTTTCTCTTTTTACTAGTTTCCATGCAGAAAGTCTTTGAGTTCAATTTATTTATTTATTTATTTATTTATTCATTCATTCATTCATTCATTCATTCATTCATTCATTCATTCATCTGTCCAATACATAAATACATAGGAAGAAAATAGACATGTGATAATATAAAAGAGGGTGAAAGTGAACTTAGAGGAGAGGATATATGAAAGGAAGAGAATATATAAGATAGGTGAAAGAAAGGAAAGACAATTGGACACGGGACGAAAGGCACTCCAGTGCATTTATGTACGCCCCTTACTGGCCTCTTAGGAACCTGGAGAGGTCAATCGTGGAGAGTCTAAGGGAGAAGTGTTGGGGGTTAGGGGTTGACACTATTGAGTCCGGTAATGAGTTCCACACTTCGATAACTCGATTGTTGAAATCATATTTTTTACAGTCATGTTTGGCGCAGTTCGTATTAAGTTTGAATATGTTGCGTGCTCTTGTGTTCTTGGTCTGCTTATGTTACAATGGGAAGATGTTTGCCTAAGACCACAGAGTTTGACTTTCATACTCCTTATAAGCAACAGGATGGATACTTCCCTTGACTTCTGCCAGGCTTCAGGTTCCATCTGATTAAAATACAAAACGATGAAATGCAGAAAAGCATCTGCCTTCAACCTATTCTTTAGAAGAATGCCTTTCAGCCCCCATATAAGTCTCAAAGCCATTTTTAGAAAATAGACACTCTGGAGTGGGCCTTCATTTTTTTTTTACCTTGGAGAATGTTAAAGATAAGTGGAGATGGAGCGAGAGCCACCTACTCTCATAAAGGCGTCTGACATATTGTGTCAAGGTGTAGACTGCTTCTTTACAATGATTAAGCCAGCTAAACTCATAGAGCAATGCAGACAAGAGTCTGGAGAGAGGTACAGTTAAAAAAAAAAAGAACCAAGACTATTTGTATGTCTCTAAAAATGAATAATTGTGTTTGTGTTGCAGCTCCTCACATTATGGATCTGCAAAGGTGTCAAACTACTGTCAACATTAGTTGCTGAGCAAATAAAAATTGGAATCATTGACTTTCCCTATCATCCTTATCATCAGCTTAGAACATACACATACGCATAAAGAGAAGTAGAAGGAATAATAATAATAATAATAATAATAATAATAATAATAATAATAATAATAGATATAATAGCTGGATTTATGTTCTACCATTCCAATTTTCTAAAATCATTTAAACAATGGTTTCATTTACAGTGCATCATTTAAGAGGGCTTCTATGCAGTATATCACAGTGAAAGAAAAATAGACTCATACTAAAAAAAAAATTGTAGGAGACATTGCATTTAATATTAGTAATGTCTCAGGCAATATGCAAAGTCAGTCTATGACACTTAGCATCTTTGTATTCATCAGATTTAACAGCACTGGAACATTCTCAGTAAACAGTCTTTCTCCCTAGATCAGAAGTTGCAAGACAATAATGGTTCCTTCATAATCAGTAACACCTCCATCTTGTAAACTTCCATATCATCATCATCACAATTCAAAGTGTTGGTAATTACCTTTAAAGCCCTACATGGCATTGGACCAGAATACATCCGGAACCGCCTTCTACCGCACGAATCCCAGTGGCCGATACGGTCCCACAGAAGGCCAACTCTGTGGGACCGTATCGGCCACTGGGATTCGTGCGGTAGAAGGCGGTTCCGGATGTATTCTGGTTGGCCTTCTCCCGGTCCCGTCAACCAAACAATGTCATTTGGTGGGCCCCAGGGGAAGAGCCTTCTCTGTGGCGGCCCCGGCCCTCTGGAATCAACTCCCCCCAGAGATTAGAACAGCCCCCACCCTCCTTGTCTTTCGCAAATTACTCAAGACCCACCTATATCGCCAGGCATGGGGGAACTGAGACATCCTCCCCCAGGCTTTTATATTTTATGTTTAGTATGTATGTGTTGTATGGTTTTAAATTGTTGGGGTTTTTAGATATGTTTTATTTTAATATTAGATTTGTCTCACTGTCATATTGTTTCTATTATTGTTGTGAGCCGCCTCAAGTCTTCGGAGAAGGGCGGCATACAAATCTAATAAATAATCATCATCATCATCAGAATTGGAAGGAACCTTAGAAGTCTTGGAAGTCCAACACCTTGCTTAAGCGAGAGATGCTGTACCATTTCAGCCTCTAGTGACGGAGCACCCACAAGTTCTGAAGGCAAACCATTGTCCTGGTTGATTGTTTTCACTGTCAGGAAATTTCACCTTAGTTCTAAGTTACTTCTTTGCTTGCTTGGTTTCTATCTATTGCTTCTTGTCTTGCCTTCTGATGTTTGAAAAATAAGTTGTTGTTGTTGTTGTTGTTGTTGTTGTTGTTATTATTATTATTATTATTTATTAGATTTGTATGCTGCCCCTCTCTGAGGACTCAGAGCGGCTCAAAACAAGAAAAAAACCCCAGTACAAATCCAATATTTAAAAAACAGTTTAAAACCCTTAACATAAAAACAATCATACATCTCATGCAGACCATACATAAAGTGGAAACGGCCCAAGGGAATCAATTTCCCCATGCCTGACGGATGACAGAGGTGGGTTTTGAGGAGTTTGCAAAAGGCAAGGAGGGTGGGGACAGTCCTAATCTCCGGGGGGAGTTGATTCCAGAGGGTTGGGGCCGCCACAGAGAAGGGTCCCACCAGATGACATTGTTTAGTTGACAAACCGGTCGTAGGTAGGTAGGTAGGTAGGTAGGTAGATAGATAGATAGATAGATGATAGATAGATAGATAGATAGATAGATAGATGATAGATAGATAGATAGATAGATAGATAGATAGATAGATAGATAGATAGATAGGCTCCAACCTGGAGCTGGGGGAGGGTAAAATCGCCTTCCCCCATACCTCCGGAGGCTCTCTGGAAGCCAAAAACGCCCTCCCAAAGCCTCTGCATGAGCCAAAAATCAGGTGGCTGGCAAACACATGTAGGTTGAAGCTGAACTAGGTCAACAGCTCATTTGCCAGCAGATATGGCTCCGCATACCACCTGTGGCACCATTGCCATAGGTTCGCCATCACTGATCTAAATCATTAATGGAGATTTTAAAAAGTATCGGGCCTAAAAGAGAACCTTGGGATACCCTGCTGCTTACTTCCCTCCATGTAAAAGTACTACCATTAAGGACTACATGTTGGGTATGGTTTGTCAGCCAGTGACAAACCCATCTGGTGGTGGTGATGGCTATCTCACATTTTTCTAGCTTACCAAGAAGTAGATTGTGATCTACTTTGTCAAACGCCTTGCTGAGATTTATAAATCTACAAATGGTTCTATATTCCCTTTTGTTCATTTGCCAGTTTCCAAATGAATGGATTACAAATCCCATCACCTATCACATCATGTTGGCTGGCAATGATTATAATTTCAGTTTAGCTGCATCTGGAGGGCACTGAAAGTTATATGTAATTTATTTCATGATCTGTGAATAGTTGAAAGTAGCAATGTGTTAGTTAAATAAAAAAAATTATCTCAAGTTCAAAAGCTTTTGCATATGACACCTCTTTCTTAAACAAAGAAATATAATGCAAAAAGGCTGATTTTACAAATGAGTTTACCCTGGCTATATTTCAGGTGAAAAAAAATAATTACAAATGCCTTGAATGAAATGATTTTTCATAAGAATGCAGGATATTAATAGAATGGCACGAACAAAGGGAATTAGAAGACTTGAAATAAGCATAAAATTGCTTACGCTGTAAGTAGCAAATGGAAAAAAGATCTGCTGTACATTTTCCTCAAAATATGCAGCACGCCGCCACCACTCCAATCTCAGTTTAAGCTTTTATTGCATACTAATAAACTAACAAAAATGTCATGGAACAAACATAGAATCTGTTGTGGTTAGCTCTGGCCCAGCTCCTGCCCCAAGGACTGTGGATGTGGGGGAGACATCCACATGCTGCAGGCCTGTTTTGCCCCCAGTGGAATCTGATGATGAAGGCTTTTCTGACCAAGAAGACATGAGTGACAGGGAGGAGGAGAGTGTGGCAGACAGCTCAGAAGGAGATCAATTATCTAGCTCCTCCTTGGATTCAGAACAAGAGTTAATGATACAGACACGCATGCGGAGAGCAATGCATAGGCAGCAACAACTGAGAGATTATTATCAAATAAAATGAGGCCACCTGTGGTTGGGTGGGGCTGTGGTAATTAGTGAGGCTGCTATAAATAGCAGCCTGTGGGTTTGGCCATTGTGGAGGATTATCTGATCATTGAGTTTCATGACTGCTTTACTGACTTTGACCTTTTGTGTGCTGATTTTTCCCCACTTTGAAACTAAACCAGAGCAAAGTGTGTTTCACTTTGTGAAAGAAGAAGGACTGTGAATTGCCTCACAGCTGCAAGCTAAGTATCACAGAACTGATAAGGGACTTGTACAAATTACCAGTTTGTTTGGAGACAGTGCTCTTTGCTATACCAAAAGAGGGCTTGGTTTAAGTGAATTTTCATTATAAAGAGCATTGTTTTGAATTTTCAAACGTGTGTGTGTCTGAAATTTGTACCTGTGAATTTTCGGGAGGATTCTACCAGAGAGCCCGACAGAACAGAACCCAACACAGTTTTGTGGAGTTTCAAAAGGGGGAACAATGCTGGGCATCAGCTGAACTGTTCATTTTCTCCCCGTTATGGTCAGACGGTGGTATGTCTGTCTATCTATCAAGGGTCCAACAACTGAAAACTCCAACAACTGAAAAGCTCCATGCTTTTCAGTTGTTTTCAGAACAAATGAGAATCAGAGACAAAGTTAGGAGTGAGGCTGACTTTCCTAAAGCAGCATCCATTTTCAGTGAGGATGGGAAATAGACCTAAAGAGTGGAGGAGATGATCTTCCACCCACCCAGATTCGCCCCTCCATTGCTTTTCTTCAAAAAATGAAAAAAGGGCAGCAGCACAGCTTCTTGTCCCTTAAAGAAAGGGACAAGTGATATCTCTGGTCTATGGGATGAGAATGGAATATGTCAAAAGAGAATCCAAACTCTGCCTACAATTGGAACCTAGGGTTCCTTCCAACTCACCCTGCAGCCATGCTGGCATCTTGATTAACTCAAGAAACTCACATTGCTACATTAATTGCAGATTAATGTAGACGGCAGGAGGCTTTTTAAAAACTTCTGTCCCATTAATCTACTTCCTTCTATGGGGCAGCCTAAATATTTGTTTTCCTCTCCTGCTCCTGGTTATTCCTGAAGCTGACTTTAGCAATCCCTGTTTAGCCAGAATGGTACTTCTTCTGAACTGCAGCCATTGCAGGCCATGATTGGCCATTCTCTGCTCCTGGCCCTTCCTAGTCTTGTGAAGGGGACTCTGTAAATGCCTACATTTTCATTTAAGGGTTGTTCTCTCTTCATTAGTCTCTTCTTCTCTTTTGCTTTCACAAATATTTGCAGACAAGGAGGCTTTCATAATCTCTTCTCAGGTTTTCTGCATTGATACTAATGCAAATTTCCTTCCTTCCTTTCCTTCCTTTCCTTCCCTCCCTTCCCTCCCTTCCCTCCTTCCTTCCTTCCTTCCCTTCCTTCCTTCCTCCCTTCCCTCCCTCCTTTCCCTTCCTTCCCTTCCTTCCTTCCTTCCTTCCCTTCCTTCCCTTCCTTCCTTCCTTCCTTTCTTCCTTCCCTTTTTTTCCTTCCTTCCCTTCCTTCCTTCCTTCCCTTCCTTCCCTTCCTTCCTTCCCTTCCTTCCTTCCTTCCTTCCCTTCCCTTCTTTCCTTCCCTTCCTGCCTTCCTTCCTTCGTCTACTATTGCTTTAAGGAACCATGTACAGGGAACCAGTTACTCCTTTATTTCTGTGTTACATTGAAGGTCCATGGAAACTCTGTGCAAGGAACAAATGATGGTTCAATTTCATAAAAGCAAAAATATTAGCTTCAGCCCTATGTGCCTATATTGCAATGTAAAGATTTGAGGCATGAGGGAAGTTTTGCTACGCTGTGGGCAAGCGGTAGGAATTCAAGAAGAGTTGGTTTCATCCAATTGTAATTTCTAAAGACTTCAAAAGAATCCTAAAGAAATTTGCAGTAATATATTCTAGATATGAAAAAGAAATGCAACTTGATGACATCCTCATGTCCTGAGCAAAAAATGAATAAAAATAAGTAAAGGTTGCATTTGAAATTGTCCCCATGGTTATTGTGAAGTTCTGGGTTTGAGAGAGGGCACTTAACCTCTATGCGGATGTCAAAATTCCCAATATTACTAGTACCAGTCTAGTGGATTCTGCTACTGTTAGTTTAGATAGGCAAAGCTGTTTGGCAATAGGGTGGGCAGGACAGCAACAGAATCTCATTCTGTCTCATTCCTTCTGTTCGGTAAAAATAACTTTCAAAGAAACAGCTTTTGAATAGGACCTTTATCCCTTTTAGCACTTTTGCAATGAAAATCCTGGAGGATGAGCTGGATGGATTCAGCCCACCACTTTCACTCAACCAGGACTTCATATTGAATGTTGGATCAAATTTTTTCCGTGGAATTTGATCTTGCCTGAATATATAAATATATTCATTCACCAACATGACATTCAAGAGCACCATCATTAACTGTTTTGCACAGTTGGTGGAGTGGCCATAAAGGTCTTGGGAAACAAATGATGAAAAGGCAGAGATTATGGTATAAATCCTATTCACCCTCCCGCTTTCTTCTGCAATTATTAATTTGCCTGTCATCACTGTCCCTCTTTGCCCAGTAAGTTTGGTTGGTTGGTTGGTTTACATTGAATTTGAATCTATTGTGTGCTTGTGTATTGCTGTGGTTGAAGCTGAAGTATTCATTGACAGATTGAAGGTGATGTAACTCTTAGCCATATAAACCCAAGATTTCAAGTCTGGTAGTACAAGCAGGGGTGGGTTGCTGCCCAGACGGGGGGGTGGGGGTGCAGTGGGGTAGCAAAAATGGAGCTCCACCCTAGAGTACCCAATTTGCACTGAAAGATGTTGAAAGAAAATGTGGAGCGTCCTGCATAAGCCACGCCCACAGTGTGGTAGTAAAAATTTTGGTAGCCCTTCACTGGGTATAAGGTATTCTGTTGCAAGCGGAGGAGTGGAGGACTCATCTCGTGAAATATTTTTGGACTCTCTTGATTGTATTAATGTTGGATATGCAATGCAGGTTCCAGACAGGCAAGCTGTATTCCAGAATTGGTCCAGCGAATGTTTTGTATGTTCTAGTTAGCAGTGTAATATTAGAAACATAGAAACATAGAAGTCTGACGGCAGAAAAAGACCTCATGGTCCATCTAGTCTGCCCTTATACTATTTTCTGTATTTTATCTTAGGATGGATATATGTTTATCCCAGGCATATTGACAGAGAAGAAGCTACGCAAGATTAGACTGACAACTCTTAGTGCCTTTTTAGAAATGTTGTTACAGTGGGCTTTGGCACTTCACAATGACCCTGCCACTTATTGGGTTCTTGGTACCTCTTTACTTTGACTTTCCCTGTTCTTCCTTGCCCTTCCTTGTTGTTCTGCTGTTTGACACCTTTGGATTCCCCCCCCCCCCCGTTTTCCTGTCTATTCTCCATATAATTTACCCTGCAGTTTCCCATACTTCTCCCTCCCATCCCCATACTTTTTTGTTCTATGCCTCCCCACCCCCTACGTTCAAAAGTACACAAGGCTTTTTTTACTTCACCAATTCCCACTAACAAAGAAGTAGCTAGCAGCCCATGAAGCATGGCTGGAGTGCACTGGGAAAACATAAAAACAGTGAATCCTCCCTCAGCACTGAAACTGCCTTTTAAACAGAACTGATAGATGTGTCCATGAATGTTAAGAATTATTTACTTTTTAAAAAAACCTGAAAAATATAGAACTTGAGATTGAACAGATGAGAACAATAACAAACAAACAAAACCAATATTTTTAAATCTTTGAAGAAGAAGGCAGGTGGAGTCTTTAAATAACTAATAAGTAGAGATACATTATCATACCCAACAAAATTATACAGGGATAAATTAAAAATTGTTCCAGCAGGGCTGGGGAAAGGATTACTGTAAGTGTATTTTGGATCCTTGGAGCTGTTCAGTGATTCAGGAAGCAATATTTTTCAAAATATAGGTAGTATTTTGTGTGTGAGTGTGTGTGCCCTTGAGTCAGACGCCAGGTGCACTTCTTTTGCAAGTAAAAAAGAATATGCTGACAGGTGTGAGACCACTGTACATTCTTCACCTGTCCAATATATGACCTGGATTGTTCTACTGGCTTGGTTATCTTGCCAGGTGCCACTACCAGTTTGCTCATATTAGCAATTATGCAAGAGTTATTGTAGTTAAAACTTGTTTTTTATCACAGTCAGATTTATATTCTTCGTTTTCCTACACCATACCATTTTGGGGAAGTAAGCATAATAATTTCTCAATTATTTAAAATTTGAACAGTACATGACCTTGCTGACCTCAGGGACTATCTGTCCCTTCCTAACTTTTTTTCTGCTTAGCAATTGCTCAGACTCTAGAGCAGTGTTTCCCAACCTTGGCCACCTGAAGATATCTGGACTTCAACTCCCAGAATTTTCTGGCTGGGGAATTCTGGGAGTTGAAGTCCAGGTATCTTCAAGTGGCCAAGGTTGGGAAATACTGCTCTAGACTACATCATGTCTCCAGGTCCTTCCACATATTATGGCTACCCCCCAACTAGTAGGAGTAGAAAGTAGGAGGCAGGAGGTTGCTGTGAATTTAATCAATCCATATGCACGGGGAGTGTGGCATCTACCTGCTTGCACTGTCATTTTCTCCTATTTTTTTGTCCACCTGTGCACTTTCCCCACTGCTCAGGTAAATAGGAGCATCTGCTTTGCTCTGGCATTCTTTCTGTTTGTTTCCTACCAGGGCAGCCAAGCTTAAAAAGGAGGATTTTCTGGGGCAGGTTTTTGGGCAGGAGTTCTTACTCTAACTTTGACCATTATGGCCAATCAGAGAAAGTTGGCAGATACAGGAATCTAATTAGCCACTAATTAGCCACAAAAAAAAAAGCAGGATGTCTTTTCTCGGATGCCGCATTATGGCTCAGTTGTTCTTCAGAGAATGGCATGAACTGAACCAATGGTCTAACTCAGTGGCTGAACGTATACATCATGCTAAGCTATTTAATCACTGCTCACTGAATAAGCCACAACAAGCTGGGCTCATATATCACTTAGCCAGGAAAGTAATCCAGGTTTGGGCAGGCAAAAGTACTGTAGTGGCTGCAGTGTCATGTCTGGATGGATGACACCAGATTCATGTCTCACTCTCCACATGACAATAGAGGCCAGTGAATTATATTTGGCTTATTATTCTTACTTAGCCTAATTTATTTCTCAGGCTATTGTGAAGATAATACCATTACTGTACGTTTTTTAAAAATACTTTGAAAACACAAGCATTCATTAAAAAGTTGACAGTTTGTATCTCTTTCTCCCAATATTTTTTTGCTAGCATCAATACAAATATTATGAGGGTGAGGGTGAGTCAAAAAGTAATGCCATTTTATTTAAAATGGGTATAATTACCAACACAGGAACATGTAGCATACATCAAAATGAAGCTTGTCCTCTATGAATCACATCCCTACTTCACAACATAGTCACCGTTTCTCTCAATAGCAATGTTCCACCTTCAAATGAAAGCATGTATACTTGCCAGGTGAAGGGCTACCAAAATTTTTACTACCACACTGTGGGCATGGCTTATGCAAGATGCTCTGCATTTTCTTTCAACATCTTTCAGTGCAAATTGGGTGCTCAAGGGTGGAGCTCGATTTTCACTACCCCACTGCATTCCCCCACCCCCGGGATCTGGGCAGCAGCCCATCCCTGTCCCTGCCTCGTAAAATTTTGTTCACTGTTCTTTGAATCACTTCTTCAGTTTTCACTTCCTCGTCACTGGAACAATGTTTGCCTCTCAAACCCTCTTTCATGGGGCCTACAATCTAAAGTATTGTCCTCAAGACTCATTTTGTTAATCATTTGTGAATGTTCAGAGGGATTTTCCCTTCAGCAACAAGGAATTCAATCGCTGCTCTTTGGTTTTGGTGCAACTCTATGGGGGCAGCCATTTTGAATTTTCCTGGCAAGTCTACAAACCTGAAAAGTAAGAAACAAAGTACAGTGCTCCCTCACTTTTCACGGGGGATGCGTTCCGAGACCACCCACGAAAGTTGGATTTCCGCGAAGTAGAGATGCGGAAGTAAATACACTATTTTTGGCTATGAACAGTATCACAAGCCTTCCCTTAACACTTTAAACCCCTAAATTACAATTTCCAATTCCCTTAACAACCATTTAGATTATTACTCACCATGTTTATTTATTAAAGTTTATTAAAAAAATATTTATTAAAGGTGGATGAAAGTTTGGCGATGACATATGGCGTCATCAGGCGGGAAAAACCATGGTATGGGGGGGGGGAAACGCAAAGTATTTTTTAATTAATATTTTTGAAAAACTGTGGTATAGACTTTTCGCGAAGTTCGAACCCGCGAAAATCGAGGGAACACTGTATTTCAGAATGTAAATGATGTAATCATTTATAACGGGGGAAATTTTCAGATATTTTTTTTAATCAAAAACTTCACCTGAAATAAAGAAAATGGCATTTTACTTTCTGACTCCCTTCAAGAGAGGATGGTAACAGGGAAAGAAGATTAGTACATGGTCCTCCTGGTTTATCCTCAAATTAGGTTACGGTGAAAGTTGGCTGTGTGGCTGAATGGGAATTTGTACTTGAGTCTGCTCAGTCTTAATCCAGTACTCTAATCACTATGCAATACTGTCTGATGAAGGCATTGAGTTTCTCAAATCTCTGTTCTAAGAAAGAGATTGAATAGTTAATCAAAATTCTTATTCTTTCAATCATTTTCTGGCCTTCTAGCTGTTTGGGAGGGTAAGCTACTTGATACTTACAAGAATTGTAGTTCCAAGCAGCTGGAGGACATCAGGTTTTCTACCCCAGCTCACAAAATAAAGTGGGAGGAGAAATATGCAACTTTATCACAGTAATCAATTTCATACAGTATACTTCCTTTTTGCTGGGAACCATGAAGACGAAAGCAATACTAACAAGATTGTTTCATTCTTTAAAAAAATTAACCTGCAAGTGCATAAAATATAAATATGCACAACATGGAACATTGTAAAAGTTGGTTGTGAAACAAAACAGTTGTATGACAGCATATATTGTAGCATTGTAACAAGTACGAGAGTCTGTAAACATAACTTCATGTGATAATATGTGGACCACTAAAAAATCTACAGGTTTCAGCAGTTCCACCAAAAATTTCACCACCTTGTGACACTAATGCCTAAGAACATTGGAAACTTTTCTTTTAAAAATATTCTGAGAACCTCACATTTGCTCTTTGGGGTAGACCTGGGTGATATGGCACTTACTGGCACTGTGCCAGAGGTGGGTTGCTCCCAGTTCAGACCAGTTCTTTAGAAATGGTAGCAGGAATTTTCATCCACTCGCTGAACCAGGAACGATCGTCGATTGGTCACACTGCCAAACCGGCTCTAATGACAGCACCATCTTGTTTTTTTCTTCTGTGCGTGCGCACAAGCTTGGTTTTTGGCACTGTGCATGTGTATGCTTGGGTGCCAAGCACTTGCTTGCATGGCAGATAGGTAGGTAGGTAGGAAGGAAGGAAGGAAGGTAGGTAGGTAGGTATAGGTATAGGTATAGGTATAGGAATAGGAATAGGAATAGGAATAGGAATAGGAATAGGAATAGGAATAGGAATAGATATTCATATACATATACACTGCTCAAAAAAATAAAGGGAACACTCAAAGAACACATGCTAGATCTGAATGAATGAAATATTCTCATTAGATACTTTGTTCTGTACAAAGTTGAATGTACAGAACAGCATGTGAAATTGACTGTCAATCAGTGTTGCTTCCCAAGTGGACAGTTTGATTTCACAGAAGTTTGATTTACTTGGAGTTCTATTGTGTTGTTTAAATGTCCCCTTTATTTTTTTGAGCAGCATAGATATAGATATATAAGTATTTTTTGTTAAAAATGATTTTTACAATCTACTTGACAGTTATCCCATATCCTTTAACATCCATTTCACATTTCACAACCGTTTGTCCCTCTTTTCAGTTTACATTTAAATATACATGTAAATCCATCCTAACATAATAATAATAATTATAATTATTATTATTATAATTTATTGGATTTGTATTCTGCCCCTCTCCGTAGACTTGGGGCGGCTAACAACAATGATAAAACAACATGAACAATCCAATAATAAAAAACAACTAAAAACCCTTATAATAAAACCAAACATACACACAAACATACCATGCATAACTTGTAATGGCCTAGGGGGAAGGAATATCTCAACTCCCCCATGCTTGGCGGTATAAGTGAGTCTTGAGTAGTTTACGAAAGACAGGGAGGGTGGGGGCAATTCTAATCTCCAGGGGGAGTTGGTTCCAGAGGGCCGGGGCCGCCACAGAGATGGCTCTTCCTCTGGGGCCCGCCAAATGACATTGTTTAGTCGACGGGACCCGGAGAAGGCCAACTCTGTGGGACATTATCGGTCACTGGGATTCGTGCGGTAGCATGCGGTTCCGGAGGTAATCTGGTCCAATGCCATGTAGGGCTTTAAAGGTCATGACCAACACTTTGAATTGTGACCGGAAACTGATCGGCAGCCAATGCAAGCCACGGAGTGTTGAAGAAACGTGGGCGAATCTTGGAAGCCCCACGATGGCATAGTTTTCTCTTTATATTAAACAATAATATATTTCTTTCTTATACAGTGGTACCTCGAGATACGAGTTTAATTCGTTCCGGACCTGGGCTCTTAAGTCGAGCAGCTCTTATCTCGAACGACTTTTCCCCATAGGAATTAATGTAAATAATTTTAATTGGTTCCAGCCCTCAAAAAACTCACAAAGTTAGTCTAAATTATGCAGAAAGACATGTTTTTAATGAAGAAATGTACATGTACATATAAATGAATAATGAAGTTTCTTTCACTTAACTTGTAAACTTTCTTAAACTTTTAAATTTACATATGTTCAACTTCTCTGCCACCCAATCCTGTAGGACAGAGGTCCCCAACCCTTTTTGCACCAGGGACCGGCTTTAAGCGATCAAGAGAGGAATGGGTGAATGAATGGACGGAGGGTGGGAAGGAAGGAAGGAAAGAGGGAAGGGACAGGAACAGAGGAAGGAAGCAAGGAAACTTATGAAAGGGGAGAGTAAGAGAGGAATGAGTGAAGGGAGGGAGGGAGGGAAGAAGGTGGGAAGGAGAAAGAAAAGAAGAAATAGAGGAAGGGAAGGTAAAAGAGATAAAGAAAAAGAGCAAGAAAGAAAGCAAGAAAGCAAGAAAGCAAGAAAGCAAGAAAGCAAGAAAGCAAGAAAGAAAGAAAGAAAGAAAGAAAGAAAGAAAGAAAGAAAGAAAGAAAGAAAGGGGGAAGGGACAGGAACAGAGGAAGGAAGCAAGGAAACTTATGAAAGGGGAGAGTAAGAGAGGAATGAGTGAAGGGAGGGAGGGAGGGAAGAAGGTGGGAAGGAGAAAGAAAAGAAGAAATAGATGAAGGGAAGGTAAAAGAGAGAAAGAAAAAGAGCAAGAAAGAAAACTGCAAGCACCTCCCCGAGCCCCCCAGGCCGGCTGCAACCTTTTAAAACACGCGCGCCGCTTCGCAGCTGTCTCCTGAAGCCGAACGCGGAAGTTAGCGTTTGGCTTCAGGAGACAGCTCCTTGGCGCTTGTATCTCGAATTTGGGCTTGTAAGTAGAACAAAAATATCTCTCCCCTCCCAGCTCTTATCTCGAGTTGCTCTTAAGTAGAGCAGCTCTTATGTCGGGGTTCCACTGTATATCAATTTTACAATAATACTATTTAATACAAAGATATTTCATTTTTGTTTACCTACATTTTCAGTAACACAGATCTGAGAAGTTCTGAGAAGTCTCACAAGAGTTTCCCCTGCAAACCTTAATTAATGTGGTTTCACAGCTGGGCAACCTATGCACGTTTGCAATCATTGCACAATAGCATTAAAATGGGCTTTTAAATAGAAATAGCATCTGACATACAGTTTAGTTTAGACAGGCTACGCTTGCTGGCCTAGGGCAGGGATGGCTAACATTAGTGACTTTATGACTTAGGGACTTAAGCTCCCGGAATTCTTGAGCTAGCATGGCTAGTTTAGGAATTATGAGAGTTGAATTCCAAAGATCATAAAGTTGCCATAGTTGCCCACCCTTGACCTAGGGACAACTAACCTCAAAAGTTCATTTGTGTGACCTCGTTTCTGGAAATTGTCCAGATAGTTGACATAACAAAAACTGATGATTCTGTTTTATCCTGAATCAAAGAGCAAAAGTTGTGTCTATGATCCTAAATGTAGTATGGATTTTCTGCTATATGAACTAGTACAGACTTTCTGCTTCTCCTATTCAAATGATGGTGGTATAGAGGGAATGCATAAACTAAAACCCTCCATTTTGGTTAAGAAAGTACCAACTTGACATTTTTACACTGACTTTTAAAGTAATTGTTATTGATGAAGGAGGTAGATGAAATTCAGTGAGTGCTTATACAGTCCATCAGAGGTTTTAAACAAAATACAATCACAGATGGGGAAGGAAACCTAGGGCAAAATACCAGAGCTCTTTTTTTGTGATTTACTTACAATTCACAGGACTTCTCTGGAGTATCTTTTAAAACTGAAGAACAAGGGACAGTTAACCAGCAGTCCTATTCAATTCAAACTACATAATAAATACAGTACAAGTGTGTAGAAATCTAATATTAAAATACTGAAAACCAAAAAATCCTAAGTGTTCGGAAACTCCAGATCGTGCAGAACACGGCCGCGAGAGCCATCGTGGGGCTTCCAAGATCTGCCCACTTTTCGCCAACACTCCGCAGCCTGCATTGATTGCCGATCAGTTTCCAGTCACAATTCAAAGTGTTAGTTATGACCTATAAAGCCCTACATGGCATCGGACCAGAATACCTTCGGGACCGTCTTCTGCCGCATGAATCCCAGCGACCGATAAGATCCCACAGAGTTGGCCTTCTCCGGGTCCCATCGACCAAACAATGTCGGCTGGCAGGACCCAGGGGAAGAGCCTTCTCTGTGGTGGCCCTGGCCCTCTGGAATCAACTCCCTCCAGAGATTCAAACAGCCCCCACCCTCCTCGCCTTCCGTAAAACGCTGAACACCCACCTTTGTCGCCTGGCGTGGCCACCTTCTCCCCCCTTTTTTATTATGTTTTCAGCCTTACTGTATGATGGATTAGGTTGAATATGTATGATTGTATAGTTAGGGATTTTACTATGTTATTAATGTTTTTAAAATTGATTTAACTTTTCTACTATTGGATTTGTAATGTATTGTATCACTGTTACGTTGTGAGCCGCCCTGAGTCTTCAGAGAGGGGCGGCATACAAATCTAATAAACTATAACTATAAAACCCCATTTATCCTAACACAATCATACACATTCATCCCAAGTGGGTCTAGCCACTCACAACATCGGCTGGAGTTGTCTCAGCACACACGGCCCCCCATGCCCGCTGGCACAGATGAGTCTTCAAGGCTTTGTGAAAGGCCAGGAGGGAGGGGCAGTATCTCCCCCAGGGGGAGTTTATTCCAAATGGCCAGGGCTGCCACAGAGTAGACTTTTCTCCTAGCTCCCGCCAGACGGCATTGCCTGGCTGACGGGACATGGAAAAGGCCGACACTGTGGGACCTAACTGGCCGCTGGGATACATGAGGCAGAAGATGGTCCCATAGGTAGTAATGGGCAGCCAAAACTTTTACTGCCACACTGTGTGTGTGGCTTATTTTGTGGGTGTGGCTTAATGGTCATGTGACTGGGTAGGAGTGGCTAGCTGGCCATGTGATCCGGTGGGAGTGGCTTGAATGATCATCATTGTTCAAGTGAACTGTTAATTCCTCGACTTACAACCTTACCAGTATCGCTTGCTGGGGTGACAATTTGCTTTGCGTTTCTTGCACTCTCCTTCCTGGGTCACCCCCCTCACCTCAGGCTGGGTAGCTAGGCGAACGGGTGCTGCCAGAAACATAAATGCTGCCAGCGCCGCTTCCACCCATGCCTTCTGCTTGCACCTCAGGCGGGAGGTGGCCGTGGGAGGCTGGAGGGGAGCTGGGCAGGAGAGAGGGAAGCTCATCCAAGGCCAGGAAGGAGGAAAGAGGAAAAAAGCAAGGAGCGCAGATGCAGCAACAGCAGCAGGGGAAAAAAGGAGAGCCGAGACGAGACCAGTAATCCAGGAAGTGACAGCCGCCGATCAGCTAGCGCTGCACACGCATTTTCATTTCTGCCAGTGGAACTGCGTTCCACCCCATCCTGGCTGCTGCCCACCCCTGCCCATAGGTAATCTGGTCCTAAGCTATGTAGACCAGTTGGAAGAAAGTTCGTAGAACTTTAGAAGCAGTAAGGAATAAATTTGATGAGGATTTACGCATACTTTAACTCATGAACTATTTAGTACTGTTGATCTCTCTTCCATATTTGGAACTAATCAGATATCCCAGTTGGCTTTTCTGGATATGAAAGCTTCTAGAAAATGTAAGGGCAAGACTAAGCAACAGTTAAACAAACATAAATCTTCTTTTTTCTTTGCTGGGATTCAGGGCCAAGCATCCATTTTTGATAAATTTGTGAATTAGTCCAGGCAAACAAATATTGACTGCCTTGAAATTATACAGTGACCAGCAAGGATAACCATACATTTTGAATCCTGATCTCTCCAGTCCTTGATTCACTCTAAATACTACATCACATAAAAAACAGAATATATGTGCAGATCCATGCATTTGCATGTAATTTAAAGTTAGAATTATATATCAAAGTTATTATTAGGAGAAAAAAACCCTGTCCCAATCGATGTTAAATACCTAATCTATCAATTATACATGTTACGTGCCTAATGGAAATATATATTGCCTTGTTAAAGGAAGAACATGTGTTGATACTCAGTGACGTGATGTTCCTATGTGGATCAGAATCAATCAATTTCGCAGCCAATACAGTCAGCCCACACATAACCTTTTGAGAATCAGCCTCTGAACTATTTTCACTTTCTGCTTCTACATATCTTACCCTTTTAAGCAAATCCTTCCTCTAATTATTAGCTAAGTTGCTACAAACAGAGAGCAGCTTATGGCAAATAAAGTAGCCCAACAATAACACGATCAACAGCAGTAGAGGGAATAGTGAGCATTAGTGCAGAGATCTCATAAACGTAATACTCCAGCCACATCTGGAGCATTGGTACAAAACTGCCACTCTTTAAAATCCTTCCTGCAGTGTTTGAATTCAAAAGAGGCAAATCATTGTACTCAGTGCTGTCAATTGGTTAAAGCTGCTGCTCCTGCTGCTGATTAACTGGTCGATTGAGTCTTCAATTAAAAACTCAGTAATATATAATCATGGATCAGCCCCTGGGATCCTGTCCCGAGAGAACATGTATAGTCAATCCTGGTTCAGTTCCAGATGCACTCTGAGCGACCCATCACTGGCATCCTCCATTGACATCCAGGAGAAGTCCATTTCTCTGAAAATACATCGGTCCTCCTCACCAATAAAATCACTTTGCCCCTTCACAGCCTTGTGAAGGATGGGAACTGACCAAGGAGAGATTTAACCTGGAAATAAGGAGAAACTTTCTGACAGTGAGAGCGATCAACCAGTAGAACAGCTTGCCTTCGGAAGTTGTGAGAACTCCAACACTTGAGACTTTCAAGAGGAGATTGGACTGCCATTTGTCTGAAATGATGTAGGGATTCCTGCTTGAGCAGGGGTTGCACTAGATGACCTACAAGGTCCCTTCCAACTCTACTAATCTAATCTGATCTGATCTAATCTGTGTTTTCTTTGTCAACACAGATCTTCAGAAGAAAAATAAATAAAAAGGGGTTAGTTACAAAGTCATCTACAACCCTCTTCAATGCAGGTTATGTTTTTTAAGATGTACTTTTATGATCATCTTACATTTAACAAATATGTTAAATTGTGTTTTTATTGTCTTATCTTAAATTGTGTTCTTATTGAAAGAATTTTTTTTAAAAAAAATCAAGGAATTGTTCATACTTACAAATTATGAATCGCTAGATTATTTATTTATTTATTTATTTGTTTGTTTGTTTGTTTGTTTGTTTATTGGATTTGTATGCCGCCCCTCTCCACAGACTCGGGGCGGCTAACAACAGCAATAAAACAGTATATAACAAAATCCAATACTAAAAACAGTTTAAAACCCATTATATAAAAACCAATCATACATACAGACATACCATGCATATAATTGTAAAGGCCTAGGGGGAAGTGTATCTCAGTTCCCCCATGCCTGGCGGCAGAGGTGGGTTTTAAGCAGCTTTCGAAAGGCAAGGAGGGTGGGGGCAATTCTAATCTCTGGGGGGAGTTGGTTCCAGAGGGCCGGGGCCGCCACAGAGAAGGCTCTTCCTCTGGGTCCCGCCAAGTGACATTGTTTGGTTGACGGGACCTGGAGAAGACCCACTCTGTGGGACCTAACTGGTCGCTGGGATTCGTGCAGCAGAAGGCGGTCCTCCTCTACAATCTTGACTATTCATTCCCCTACTACTCTATGTTCCTGGTATATATTTTTAAAAACACCCTCCTAAGGCCTTTCTGTTTCACCTCCAGCTTTCTTTATGAATTGACCTGGTTGTCTAACATATGCTCCACTCAACCCTGATTTTGCATTTCCATATTACGTAATCCTCCAGAGTTTCACATTTCACACATTCCAGAGTTCTAGTTGCACATTTGCTGTCCATATTTGTCCCTACTGTTAGAATGGATACTTTGCTGTAGCAGTTTCCATTTTATTTGGTTTTCTCAGCAGCTCATACATCTTTACTTAATGTTCATCTTTCTGAGATAGGTCACTGTGCCACCTCAGTAATTTCCAATGTTTTAGGTTTATAATTAATTAGGGCTGTCAAACAAGTGAAGAATTGTTAGTTCATTATAATAAACTTGACTTTTACCTGATCAGTAAATGAATTGATTAAATTTAAATAAATGTGCATACTAGCAAATCTTGAAACAGATGTTTCTGAGATATTGAAGGAAACAAGAGAAAATAAACAATAATAAACAAAATCTTGTGTTTCAGTTTGACAGAGTGGGGTTGTGCGTGTGGTGGGTTGTTGGTTTTTTTGTGGCTTTAGTTATTAAACTAAACACACCAGAAGCAAAATAACCTAATCAATGAAAAGTTGTGCCCTTAATTCACAGCTCCGAGCATTAAAACTTGGATCTACTAATTAAAAAGCTAAAAAAAAAATAAGAATAAAGAATAAGGGGGAGCCATTCAGCTGTGAGGCGGTATTGATTTTCCATGTCCCAAATCTGGTTCATGAAGGCCACTTAAAGGCATCTTCCTGAAGGCCTGCTCTGTCCCAGCACATTATTGGAAAAGACATCCACCAAATTGAAGTGGTAATTTCCTGAGGCTGTAAACAAAGCCAGGTTCTCAAACAGACCCTCCTTCAAGGCCCTCTTCAGCTTTGGAGGTGGTGCTTTCTGTTTTCTGGCAGAAGATGAAGCTGATCAATAAGAGCCCCCCTCCCCACCCTCCCTCCCTCTGTGTGAGCGTGAGAGAGAGGGGGAGGGGGAGGAAGAGAGAGAGAGAGATGATTGTATTGGAGTGTTTGGATACAGGGAACAGGTCCCCAATGGCAATGGTGTTTTGAGGAACTTGCACAGTGCTGATATGAAGCTGTGATCTGCTAACCAGAAACAATTTATCCCTCAGACTGGAAAAAGTTCTTCACAGTGTAATTAAAGCTTTGCATATTTGATTTGCTAAATGGGCTGATCCAGAAAGATTCAGAAATTGTCCAGACTTTATGCAATTCCACCCTTTTCTGCCAACAGATAAATGTGTATTAATTGTTCTTTAAAAAAAACAATTTCATCCAATTTAATTAAAGACCAAGAAAACAGTAAAGCTATTTATTTATAAATGTAAGTGGTAGACCCAATGCTTTAGACTTCCAAATTCATATGTAGGTTGCACCTTCAAGCTGAACAGGGTAGTTTTTCAACCACTTAAAAGCAAGTTGTGCTGATTTTATTTCTGAATGGCTGAATCTGAATTCGATCAGTCACTTTGTGAATACCTCTTAATACATACATTCATATCTACAGGCCTATGTTTTATATTGAATAACCTTTGCCAAATATTTGATATAAGATTTGAATGTGGTGTCGATTATATTGTGATATTTGCAATCAGCAAAACAACAATTCTGCTTAAGCATCAAATTAATTCCAGAGTGGCATATTTTTGATGGTTCTTAAGATGTTCAGTGAATGTAAAATAAATACGCATTGTGTCTGCTTAATCTATCAGCTGTAGATACTCAGAAGACTGGTGTTTACCCTTGCCTTGGACATGATGGGAATTGCAGAACTCTGCTGTATACAGAAGATCAAGTTGAGCAGCCAACGGTGGAAGGAAATAATCATTGCATCAGAACAATGCATTTATTTATTTTATTTTAAATTTATTTATTTTGTCCAATACACAATGAGGGTTTTAGTGGGTATATATCTATATACACATAGTAAAATACATGATGAAGGTTATAGAGGAGATACTCATAATAAAATATATCTAAGAAAGAATAGAAGAGAAGTTATAGTAATAGAACATATCAATGAAAGAATAGGAGAAGAGATACAGGAATAGAAGAAAGGTATAGGAGATATAGGAGAGCAATAGGACAGGGGACGGAAGGCACTCTAGTGCACTTGTGCTCGCCCCTTACTGACCTCTTAGGAACCTGGATAGGTCAACCATAGATAATCCAAGGGTAAAGTGTTGGGTGTTTGGGGATGACACTATGGAGTCCGGTAATGAGTTCCACACTTCGACAACTCGGTTACTGAAGTCATATTTTTTACAGTCAAGTTTGGAGCGGTTAATATTAAATCTGTTGTGTGCTCTTGTATTGTTTAAAAAGAATTAACAATAACCAGGAATAATGTTTATTACAGCAGATTTTAGAAGAATTTAGGAGACATAAACCTCGTGTTCTTACCAACAGCTGTATATTCCACCTCTAACGGAAAGGTAGGACCTATATTGGCCATTACCAGCAAGATACCAGGAGAGGTTACAGTCTCTTTATAGACCTTTTATTAACCTAGAGGGCAGGGGTGGGTTGCTGCCCGGATTTGGGGGGGGGGACGCAGTGGGGTAGCAAAAATGGAGCTCCACCCCAGAGCACCCAATTTGCACTGAAAAATGTTGAAATAAAATGGAGGGCGTCCTGCATAAGCCATGCCCACAGTGTGGTAGTAAAGATTTTGGTAGCTCTTCACTGCTAGAGGGCATCATGTTTGGGAAGTTATTGCTGGACTGTACTTCTCATCAACCTTCACCAGGGACCAGGCTAGCTCAGATGGGAATTTCCAACCTTTCTAGAGCTACATGATGCCGATATGTGAAGAGACTTTTATCTTATTAGCCAAGGAGAATTCTGCCATTAAGAATTTTGTATATGAAGAGTGGCAGGAAGAGGGAAGTTTTCAAGAGAAAATCTGTGAAATGATTGAGAGAGAGAATGAAGTATTTTGTGGCCAAGAACTGGTCAATGAAAAACCTGCATTGTTTTTGCATTGGAGCAGCGTCATCTCCAAGGAATATGATGCTACAGCGTGCTTTGGAATAGATGGCGAAGCCACAAGGTATAGCTGACAGGACTATTAAAAAACTTATTCTCTTTTTAGGCACATTGGCTTTGAACATCAGAACTTTTTCCAAAGTAAGAAAGCCTCCAAGCAATCTCTCCAACCTGAAACCTTCCAGATGGGTTGGATTGGAACTTCAATGAGTATAGTGAGTTCCCCACTAAGCTGCCGGTAATTGCTTGAGGCAGGAAGAGGCCACTAGTGAACCTTTTGATAGAGGATCATGATATATATATAGTCCCAGTGGGTATGGCGGCTGATGAGGCCAAAATAAGGCCGAAATAGATTATCCTAGTCTCCCTTAATTTTCAAATTCAGCAAAAAAACAACAACACATGTGACACATACAGATAGAATTGTCGGCTATCAATAAAAATTAACTGCCTTGGAAATGGCCCTGGGTTGGGCCAAGAGGAAAATAAGGAGCTGTGATGTTCCTTCAAAATACACCAGGGTGATTCGACAAAAAAATATGTAACCCTTCCCTGGTGCAGAGCTGAAGCGATTGGAAACTGTAGCCTAGAGGATAATTCTCTGCCTTACAAGGCAAAAGTTGCAGGTTCAAGTCCCAGTGGGTATGGCTAGCTGATGAGGCCAAAATAAGGCCAAAATAGATCTATCCTAGTCTCCCTTAATTTTCAAATTCAGCAAAAAAAACCCCACAACATGTGACATATATATTAGTAAAATCCAAGCTGTGATTTCTCCTTCCCATCACAGCCACATGGCTCACATTACTTGCTATTAGCTCAAATCACAAGATAAATTGAAATTGGTGGCACACATCAGAATAGTCTCTTCCTGAGTCCACAAATTTGGTTGCACTTGCAATTAATTTGACAGATAGCTTTTGTACAAACTCCTCCATTCCCTTTTCCAGATTACAATACAGAAGGCTAACGTTTTTTCTCTACTTAAACCTTATATTCATTCCTGGAAATGCTCACATAGAAAAACTGATTAACCCAGACAGATACCCATTATTTAGTCCAGATCTTTGGAGGACAAAGTGTATTATACGAGCATTTCCGATTCATTTAAAAAACAAAAACAAAATGAATTTCTAACCTTTGTGGCAGCAGGGGAAAAAAAAAGCTTGAAAAGGTGAATCCAAATAACAGAAAAAAGGAGACTGGGTTGAGGGACAAAAGTGGGATGGATTCCTGGGAGCTGAAGGAGCAGTGAAATAAATTCTGATCTCTGCTAGGTGGAAAACAAAAACTGGACTGGATATCCCTTGGCAGGAATGAACAACTGATAGTATCTGATTATTTCAGTCGAGTTGGAGAAAATAAGTCACATCGTTTAATTCTGCACGTGTTTCCTCAGAAGTAAGTCTCACTAAAGTCAATGGAATTTACTCCTAAGCAGGTATGCAAATCTTTCCAAACAGTTTTGTTTGGGGAAACTGCCTGATTTTTTTTCATACAATCTTATATTGGAAAGAACCTTTAAATACAAATTCTCAAATGTATTCATTTGGGTTACATGGTTACATGGAGTATTCCGTGCGCATAGCCTCAGAGTTCAGATTCCATAGACCAGTGTTTCCCAACCTTGGCAACTTGAAGATATCTGGACTTCAACTCCCAGAATTCCCCAGCCAGCATTCGCTGGCTGGGGAATTCTGGGAGTTGAAGTCCAAATATCTTCAAGTTGCCAAGGTTGGGAAACACTGCCATAGACAATCTCTTTGTAGAGATTTGCAGAAATTCCCAAAGCAGTTAAACCCTGATTAGGAAAACAAAGTGTTTGGCCAAAAAACCCCAAACATTAATGGCAAAGAGAGTTCATTCCTAAGGGATACTTAGAGCAGGTCAAAAAGTAATCATCGTCTTCAGAACTTTCATCAACTCTGGGGGGGAAAATCAAACATTTTGTTATCTCCTCAGACTTTAACTTACTCTGTTTTTGTAACTCTGATTCAAAGCTCTCTCCTGTGGAAATGACTTTGTTCTTTCCCTAAAAACACGATTAATGTACAGCATTAGAAATACCCTTGTACTGTACTACCAGTTAGGGGTTCGGAAATAGTCTGTCCACATATGGACATTCTTTTAATATTCTCCAAGGTTTAAGAGTAGATCAAATGAGAACTGAATTAGGGCTCTGGCTGGAGAATTATTATGACCTCCCCAAAAATGTGGCAGCACTTTTTCTGACTAACTCACTTTAGTGTAAGCAGCAGTGAAAGCTTATATGCCTTTTAATAAAATGTGTTAGTCAGAAAAAGTGCTATTGGATTCCTGATTGTCTGTCAGACAGCCCAACATGGGTCTCCTCTACAATGTCATGCTACTAATTAAAACTTGATTTCTTGGAATATTAATTTTTTTTTTCAATTCTGCCTCTTGGTCATGTGACAAAAATGCTCAATGGCCTTGGAAAAATATGTCCAGGTTTGAAAGCACAATTACGATAGCAATATTCCAGACTTGTTTCTCTCTCTCTCTCTTTTTAAAAAAATATATATTTTTATTGATTTTTTTAGAATTTTACAAAAAACAAAACATAAGACAGAAGTGTACCATCACCAAACAGAAAAATAAAAATTCCCTTCACCAGGGAAGATTCAATTTTGTGTCCTTCATTTGCTTCATCTCTGGGTTACATTGTTCATTCTTTATAAAGTGATTGAATTTTATTTCTTACATTTGCATCGCATGTTGATATTGTTAATATATAATTTTTGACCTTCTCCCACCGCCTCATTGTTGCTGCTAATTTCTCTTCATTATAATTATGTAATCTAATTTCCATAATTTCATAATGAATGTGGTCCACCATGTATCTGCACCAATTTTTTATCGTCCATTTATTGTCATCTTTCCACCCAAGCACTATAGTTGCCTGGGCGCTTTCTATCGCTGCAGTTTTGATTTCTTCATATTCTTTTACCTCACTATTTTTTTATCAATAATGCTGCTTCCTTGGTTATTTTCCAATTACCATTCGTAATTTTATTCACTTCCATTTGTATTTGTTTCCAAAAATTTTGAACTTTATTACATTCCCAAAACATATGCATAAATACTCCTTTTTCCTTACACCCGTGCCAGCAATTTCCTTTCTTCATTGTTTGAAAATGTGCTAATTGTACTGGTGTATAATACCATTTATGTAGTATTTTTCTTCTCATCTCTCTTATTCTTGGTGTTTTTAATTCTTTTAATATTTTCAATTATGCCTTCCATATCCCATTCATCAATTTCTAATTCATCCCGCCAATATCTCGTCAGGCTTGTTTCTCTAAAGAGTTTTTCTATAGGAGTGAACTCTCTGGATCTTCACAGTCTAAGGGTGAACAATTTCCCGTGTGAACATGCATGATCTCAACAACACTATATGGAGCAGATTCATATCAGTCAAGCAAATAATTCCAGGTTGGCAAAATTCTAAAGTCTACTTCAAAAATGTAGTTTCTCTAAGTCATAGTTCTTCAAATGTGATCGTGTATAAACAAAGATACAATTCAAACAGAGAATCAGAGACTTGTCCTTAGAGAATGATTTGTTCTCCTTAAAGAAGATAAAGATAAGCTTTTGATAAAAGATTTTAAAAAGAGATTGAAGTATAGCTTTCTTCATTAGACACATCTCACATATGAAACTTGTATACAATAGATTTGAGTTAATGACTTCTACTGTATTACAGAAGAGATATTCCCCAATTCTTTATCACTTATAACTTTAAAAGTTAACCACTATACTAAGAAGTAGGTAGAAGATCTCCCATATAACTCCATTTGATTGCCCGTTTATTCAAAAGACACTTTAAAATCGATTGGTCTACACTTCAGAAAATTGACTGGTTTTTATTTGATTGACTATCCAGGATGGTTAGGACAATGGCTACATTTCTCTTAACCATACTCAATGAGTAGTCCTTAATGGGTCTAAGTCCACATGGAGACAAGTAAACAGTGGAGTACCCCAAGGCTCTGTATTAGGCCCAGTACTCTTTAATGTCTTCATAAACAACGTAATGAGGGAATAGAAGGGGAACTCACCAAATTTGCAGATGACACTAAACTGGCAAGAATAGCCAACACCCTAGAACAGTGATGGCAATCCTTTTTCTGGTTGCATGCCAAAAGTGTGTGTGTGCAATAGCATCCGTGCAATGCAATGCACAATGCAATGCATGCCCTACCGTGCGCATGGGCGCATGGCTGCCACCCACATATGCGCTACCCACACATGCCCCCCTGGCCCATTTTGGGCCTGGAAAGCCTCCTGCACCAAACTTTGCCAGCACTAATGGTCTGCTGCTGCTGTTCCTCCTGCCAGCCTCGTGCTCCGGGCAGCGTCCGGCATGGTCATTTGCACCTGCAAATGTTGGTGCCTTAGACTTGTTCTTAGGGAGCATTCCCGGCCAGCACAAGTCTTACCACTTACTGCAGCCACTGGGGAAGCGGCAGTGTGAGAACTGCCTCCGCCAGGCGCAAAGAGGTGGGAGTGGCGGGAACAGCAGGCTGGGGTCCCCCCCGCACCTTTTTTCCTTTCCAGACCAGCTCCAAGCAAGCTGTGCACAAACTTCAGCAGCTCCTGCACTGCCGCCTGTACCGCTTGCTTGGACCTGGTCTGGACAAGAAAAAAACAAACAAAGACGAATTAGGCAGGGCCCGACCCACCCAGGTCCCTCTGAACAGGTCTCCCTACATAGCCTCCCTGCTGAACGATGCCAGTGATTGCCCACCCAAAAGGAACCCGCCCTCAAAGCTCTTCCAAGCACCCACTGTTTCTTCAGCAAACAAGCTGGGGGCACAAAAAGCTCTTCCCCTGTACCTACATGCTGTTACTGGCTCTTCACCTCCCTCTGCACCCAGGTAGCAGCCAGTGGCCCCAGGCAGAGGTGTCTTGTTAGTCTTGAAGGGGGGTGCAAAGCCGATAACAGCATGCAGGAAGTGGGGAAGCGCTTTTTGCACCCCAGCTCATTTGTGCAGGACAGAGCAGGCGCTCGGAAGAGATCGGAGGGCAGGGTGGGCAATCACAGGCGTACTTTAGCAGGGTGGCTACAAGCTGTGCACAAACTTCAGCAGCTCTTTCACTGCCGCCTGCACCGCTTGCTTGGAGATGCTCTGCAAAGGAAAAATAACAGCTGGATTAGGCAGGACCTGCCCATCCAAATGGGTCTCCCTAAGTAGCCTCCCCGCTGAACTAGGCCAGTGATCGCCACCCAAAAGGAGCCTGTCCTCTGGTCTATTCCAAAAGCACACTCTTTCCTGCATGAATGAGTGACTGCAGGAACAGTGGGCTGGGGCTCCTCTTCCTCCCTGCCAAAGGCTTGGGGCTGCGGCAGAGGCCCTCTGGAGCGTGGAGGCAGTGGAGACCCAGCTGGGCTGGTAGCTCTGCTCCTTTTCCTTTCTGCACCCAGGTGGCCCCAATGTAGCCACAGGTAGCGGCATTTTTATAGGTTTTGGAGGGTGGGTGCAGGGATGGTAACAGCATGCAGATGGAGGGGAAGGTGCTTTTCGTGCCCCCAGCTTGGAGGGCAGCGTGCAGGAAATAGTTAGGAAGAGATAGGAGGGTGGGCTCCTTTTGGGTGGGTGATCATTGGCATAGTTTAGCGGAGAGGCTATGTATTATTATTATTATTATTATTATTATTATTATTATTATTATTATTTATTGGATTTGTATGCCGCCCCTCTCCGGAGACTCGGGGCGGCTAACAGCAATAATAAGACAGCGTACAATAATAATCCAATAATCCAATACTATAATCCAATACTATAATCCAATACTATGTAGGGAGACCCGTTCAGAGGAACCAGGGTGGAGCACGTCCTGCCTGATTCAACAGCGTTTTTGTTTTTTCCTTTCTAGACCAGCTCCAAGCAAGCAGTGCTGGTGACGGCACAAGAGCTGCTGAAGCTTGTGCACCGCTTGCTTGGAGCTGAAAAAAGCTTCTGGCAGGGAAGGATGGAAATGATGGCCAAAGGAAGTGAGCGACAGCCCAGTGATGAGCTACCAAAATTTTTACTACCACACTGTGGGCATGGCTTATGCATTTTATTTCAACATCTTTCAGTGCAAATTGGGTGCTCTGGGGTGGAGCTCCAAATTTTGCTACCGGAACTGCGTTCCTGACCGTTCCGTAGGAGCCCATCACTGCGACAGCTACAGCCCTGGAGACCTGTGTGACCAGTGGAACAACAAGCCAGCTGGCGGCTCTCAGCAAGGAAGAGCCCAGCAGTGGTGTCATCTGTGCAGGAAGCCCACCAGCCCTACCCCGCCCTCACAGGTTGCTGGTCCACCAGTGCTCCGAACCACATGAGGCCACACACGGGAAAGGAGGGAAGGAAGCCTTGGCTTACCTTGCTTTGCTCCCCAAGGAAGCAACCACCGGGATCCCCAAACCAGACCAGCTGCCCTGTGCACATGATGCCCCCCCCCCATTCCCCTGCACATGGTGCATGACCCCCTCTGCCCCAATCGCACTCTCCCTGTGCTCCCCCCGTACCCATTTTGAGCCTAGTAGGCCTCCCTGCACTTATAACCCATAATGCAATGTGCGCATGACCCCTCCCTGCATGCATCCCGATCATCCACACATGCATGTGTGACCCCGTGCTTCCCCTGCACATATATGTGTATCTCCTGCATGTGCCACGAATATGCAGAGCAGAGACACAAAAACCATCTGGCCGGCAGGAGGTGAATGCACATATGCAGTGGATGCCTCACGTGCCTGCAGAGAGGGCTTTGCGTGCCATCTGTAGCATGCATGCCATAGATTCGCCAACATGGAACTACAGTCTAATAACTTCTGGAAAAAGTACATTCTTTATCGTATGGTATTAAATGTACTGTACCTGAAAACACCACTTGTTTAACATCTGCATGCAGATGATCACCAAATGATTTTGATAAGTCTCTTTACGCTATTTTTTCCAACAAAATAATTTCAGGTCCTTAACCTAGCATTGGCTGGATTTACAGGACGTGCAACCACAAACTAGTAGCATTGTAGTCTAAAGATATTATGTGAATTCAGCTCAGGTGGATGATTTATGGCTCAATGTACTCTGCGAATCTGGGATCAGTTTACCCATGAATTAGGACTGTGTGGAAACATATTCAATAGCAAGTCTATGTGAGAGACTAGAGATGGAGTAAATTTATTCTTTAATGAAATGTTCTCAAAATTTCTAGAGTGAAAGAAAAAAAAAATCTCAAGAAGCATAGCTGAGAAAAATCTCTTCCAGGCAAACATCTTTAGATGTAACAGATAATTTCCCCGATCTATCATTGATTGTGTCCATCCAACATGCTTATCCATAACTAACCCAATAATGGTTTATTTAAAAATTTTATTTTATTTCCACAGTATACTGATTAATTAGCAGCTTCCTCAAATACAAAAGATTATAACCACTGAATAACTAACCAACCAAAAGGCAAGAATTGCACAACACATAATTCTAAAATGTGGCCAGATAGTTTCTGTTTCAGAGTGTTCTGCAGCAAAAGCTAATGGAACTGGGTTGTTGTTGTTTTTAAAAGTAGCTTCAGTGGTAATCAGGTTTAGTATTTCTTAGTTTTACCATGAGAGTAGCAATGTATAACAGCAAATACTATCCTCACATTAGACATAAGAGGTTGTAACTATCTTGTTCACAGAGGTTTTAGAAGCAGAGGACCCCTCTTATCTTGTCAATTGGGATCAACAATGCACACCAGATGGCACTAAAGGTGCCATGATCTTAGTCTGTGTTGCGTGAATTCATATGCAGTGTCAATTTTAAATAATTCAGTATGCCAGGAATATTAGAGTTTTATTTTCTAGCTGCTGCAGTGAGAGGACAGCCTTAAATCCCATCTCATCGTATCAATAAATATAACAGAAATTTATAAACTACTTCTGCATATTAGCGTAATTCGATTCCCATTTTTTAGATCTTAGGATAGGGCTGTCATTTGGTGTTCTGTGCAAACTCAAACAATGAATTCAGTAAATAGCTTTGAAGTAAACCGTGGAGTTGGTAAGTTGTGCAAAAATAGCCTCTTTTTAAAATTTGGTGCATAATCATGGAAGATACATTTTAACACAATTCTATTACAAGACTTATACAAGAGATAACTTTCCAAATATAGTTAAACTACACCTCCCAGCAACCTTCTTAGACACATCTGAAGAGGAGATTTTGTTCATCTGCAGTTTTGATTTGAGCTGTCCATGAAATGAGGACTTAATCCCGCTCCCTCTATTTAATGAACGGAAATTATTGCTCCACCAACAAATATCTCTAGATTTATTTATTTCTTCCGATTGCTTGTGATAAACCTTCATTTGTATTGTTTGAGTTAATCTGGTATCTGTGTTTTGACATAAGAGATGGATAGTGAATCTCTAATATTATGACCATAGAGACATCTATTTTAATGCCACCCCAGTGAAGGGGTACCAAAATTTTTACTACCACACTGTGGGCGTGGTTTATGCAGGACGCCCTGCATTTTCTTTCAACATCTTTCAGTGCAAATTTGGTGCTCTGGGGTAGAGCTCCATTTTCGCTACCTCACTGCTTCCCCCCCCCCATCTGGGTGGTAGCCCACCCCTGTGTCATCCCCTCTGTCTTACAAAATCTTTCTGGCAGGTCTTTCCCACCATCTAGTGCTGTTGGATCCTTTTAGTCTGGAGATCCACACCTAAACCTCAAGCTTTCACTACTGTATCCTCCTCATCTATTCTGCCCCAAGGTCTGGAGGTTTTCTTATATTTGTTTAGGAATCGGATCTGCTTTGTTCCAGGAATGACCTGCAAAACATGCCTACACGCACTTGCGTTATCCTAAACTTCCAGATGTCACACTAGCCCACCGTGTACCAGTCAAGGGTTGGGGGATTGAGTCTTTCACAGGTCAGTATGGTCAGCATCACTGAAAACTGGATAGTTCTTACTTGCTAGCATGGACTGAATATTTGTGCTTACAGGACAAACCTACCATGTTTTTCTTAGATAACTCAGGTTTCTGGAATTGAAGTGTACGCAATGTAATAAACACACCAGTGGATTAAATTATAGTTGATTATAAAGTTGTGCAATGAAGGGTAAAAAATCCCAATGACCTAATTTACAGAACGGAGATCACACAATCTGCTTGATCCAATAGTATATGAACAACAGTGTGGACAAACTTCAATATCTCCACTCCCCTTAAAGAAAGTTCAAATATCTTTGTATAGTTGTATAACAAATGCTGGCCTGTAGCGATGTGATATGCCAATCATCTTTTTAAAAAATCTCATGGACGAGATTTTCTGGTTACATGCCTACTGATAATACACAATTAATAAAATGAAAGTTGTCATGAATCAACCTTTGTGATTACATTTAGCAAGTTTCCATCTGAAAATACAAATGCCAATTTAAGATCACTTGTAAGTCAGCATCTATAAATGGATTAGAATGCTGTAAGGAAGGCTTACTTGAATCCAGGAGTCTTGATAGTTTGGAAATCTTGGTTCACGCATTTGTTTTATTCTTTCAATTCTCGCCTTTGATTCTGGAATTAGGAACTGATTCTAAAGCTCCATAGTGCCCATAAAAGGATAGGGCACAATGAGCCCATAATTACCCGTTTCATGAGAGGTAAGTAGAAAAATATAGATAAAGGTGGCTGATGCTAGTGACAGTTTGGGGAGTTTACGTCTTGTTTTGAAAGAGTGTTTTTTTTTTACTCCTTCAGCAACCCTAATCAACCAGTTGTTACCATACAACACTGAAACATAAACACTCAGATTTGGGCCTGCAATCCACTCTGGAGTTCCTTACTGCAGTGTTTTTCAACCAGTGTGCCGTGGCACACTAGTGTGCCGCGAGACATGGTCAGGTGTGCCGCGAAGCTCAGAGAGAGAAAGAAAACAAGAGAGAAAGAAAGAAAGAAAGAAAGAGAAAGAGAGAGAAAGAGAAAGCAAGCAAGAGAGAGAGAGAAAGAAAACGAGAGAAAGAAAGACAGAGAAAGAAAGCAAGAGAGAGAGAAAGCAAGAGAGAGAGAAAGAGAATAAGAGAGAAAGAAAAAAAGCAAGAGAGAGAGAAAGAGAGGGAGGGAGGGAAGGTGGGAGAGAGAAAGACATAGAGGGAGGTAGGGAGGGAGAGAGAAATAGAGCAAAAAAGAGGATAGAAGGAAGAGAGAAAGAAAGAGGGATGGAGAGAGAGAGAAAAGAGGAAGGGAGAGAAAGAGGGAGAGAGAAATAGAGCGACAGGAAGAGAGAATTTTTTTGTCCAAACTTTTTTTAGCCCCCCCCCCTCAATGTGCCCCATGGTTTTGTAAATGTAAAAAATGTGCCGCGGCTCAAAAAAGGTTGAAAATCACTGCCTTACTGAGTATAGTACATTGAAAATGCCTAATCAGATTCTTAAGAGGTCTATAAGGGGCGTGCATAAGTGCACCATTGTACTTACCGTCTCTGTCCTATTATCCAAATTTAACTGTATTTACTTTGCTTTTGTTTATGCTCATACCAACACCTGCTATCTTGTACATGCTTATAAAAATAAATAAATAAATAAATTCTCCAGCCAGGATATAGTCAAAGCAGTCAAGATGGTGTGGTGATCTAATGAAAACTTAAGCCTGTGACACCCATAATAAAAATGAGTCAACTTTGCCCCATTGCAAACACTGTACAGTATTGATTTTTTTTAAACCATACCCTGGAATGTCAGGTGTTACCTATTCCTTGTGAAGATTTACCTGAATTGATTCCTACCTGAAAGTCCATTTCTCTCCCTGCTTCTTCCTATTTTTTCATAATTCTGGAAGGGACAGGAAAGTCCCCAACCCAAACACTTCATAATTTATGGAGATACTCCATAGATCAGTAATGGCGAACCTTTTTACCCTCGGGTGCCGAAAGCTTGTAAGCACACACTATTGCGCCTGTGTGAGTGCCCACACTCATAATTCAATGCCTGGGGAGGAAAATTGCCTCCCCTGTCCCCACTGGAGGCCCTCTGTAACCTGTTTCCCAACTTCTGGTGGGCCAAGTAGGCTTGTTTTTCACCCTCTCCAGGCTCCAGAGGCTTCCCTGGAGCCTGGTGAGGGGAAAAAATGCCCTCTCCCATTCTCCTGGAGACCCTCCGGGAGCTGAAAATGCCCTCCCAGAGCCTCTGTGCAAGCCGAAAATCAGCTGTCCAATGTGTACATGCGTGCTGGAGCTGAGCTAGAGATATGGCTCCGCGTGCCACCTGTGGCACCCGTGCCATAGGTTCTCCATCATTGCCATAGAGTATCTCCATAGACAGGTCATGGCTGTCCCAGAGGTGCCCTTTCCAAGAGGCAACTTGGACTTTCTGGTTGGGAATTAAGCAAACACTTGGGAATTAAGCAAATCTGAAAAGCAGCCATTTGGGAAGATGGAGAAAGATGTTTCCTTTAAGTCCCCTGGTATCCCTGCGCCTTTTTCTTCACTTATACCACAATACCTGATGTTTTGTAGTGCGCTCCTTCTTCCTGTTGTTAGCAATCCTCCAGGACCTGCCTATTACCCATTCTGCAGCTTCATCTGAAACATCCCCCCCTCCCCATTTTATTCAAAAACCCTTCCACTTCAGCCTTCCTTACTGCAAATCCATCCAAGGTATTCCTTCTTGCCCCCCAGACTAAATATCTCTCTTCCCCGCTCGCTCCCTTTTCAAAAGAACTCCATCCCGCGTTTTCTTTCCCCCGCGACGCCTATGGTGAAAAGCCTCCCAGGTGTATCCGTCACTTCTGGAATCCGCTCCGATTTTTCCCTCCCGCCTTCTTCCTAAGCCCCGAATAGCGCTGGCTGGCTCGCCGTTGCCTCCCGGTCCTCAGGGAGCAGAGCGAACCGTTCGCTTCTTCGTCAAAAGCACCCCCGGCTTAGTAGTTCCGGGCTCCGCGGGCCTGAGGGGGTTCGTGAGGGATTCGCCCGCTGCCGTCCATCGCCTCCGGCCTAGACGCCCCCCTCACCCCCCCCGCGCGCGCGCCTCTCTTTTTCTCCCCCCCCCTTCAGTCACCTTCCTTTTTTGCATCCACTTCCCAGCTCTCGCCTTGCCCGAGCGGGTCCGCCGGGAGGGGGCGTCCACCGCAAGAAGAGCGAGAAAAAAAGGGGGGTTGAGAGAGTGCGTTTTGCCTCGGGGAAAGCAGCGGGGGCAGCTGGAGCGCTCGCTCCACGGCGGGGAGACACGGGGGCGGCTGGTGGGAAGGAAGCGAGGCCAGAGCTTGTGCCCGGCCTGCCTTATAGAGTCCCCAAGCTCCCCCCCTCCTCCTCCTCCCCATCTCGCGGTGGGGTGCTGGTGGGGGGAGCGCGCGCGCGCTTGTCTGTGTGTGTGCACCGCGGCGGGGGGAAAGCGGAGGAGCGACGGGCAGAGCAGGCAGACGTCGCCCCTGCGCTCGCGCGGGTGAGTGTGTGTGTGTGTCAGGGGGAGGGGGTGGAAATCTGGGTCCGACCGGCTCCAAAAATGCCCCAGACTGCCTCGTTATTACGGACGGCTTCTATTGCAAGATCTCCTTTTGGCGAAGCTGGCCGAGGGGCATCGCCTTGCGGAGGCGTCCGCCAGTGACATCTCGTCGGCGGAAGGAGGGCTTTGATTTGGTCCTTCTCTTTACCCCCTCCTCTCCCTCCCTCCCTCCCCCCCGCACCTCTTCCTCCCATCTGCTCTTTTCCGAGGGGGCGGCTGCAAACAAACAACATCAACACACACACACACACATACACACAAAATAGGGACATAGTCGATTGATAAGAGACGCCCCCTTCCTTTCCCTCCTTCCTTCCTTCCTTCCTTCCTTCCTTCCTTCCTTCCTTTCTTGCCCGCCCCATTTAACTCGCCGGTCCACCGGGGGCAAAAACAATCCGAAATCCGGACGCGTCGTTCTCAGTGTGAGTGTGTGTGTGTGCGCGCACTCCCCCCTCCGTCCCCCCCAAGCTTCTCTGAAATTGACGCCCCAAGGGGGGAGCGATCGGAAGAAGAAGATCTAGATCACGCATCCGATTTTTTTGCCTCGTGTTTCCTAAGAATCTGCCGTGGGGGGGGCTCGAGCCCTGCCGTTCGTGGCGGCAGGGATGGATTAGAGATCTCTCTGAATGGAGGAACCGGAGAGGACTGGATCGCAGAAGGTAAGGAGAGAGGAGACTCGCTTTCGCGGGCGTGTGTGTCTTGCATGTTTTGGGGGGGGGGTGTCGTTGCACGCGGGGTTGGTGTGTTGCTGGAAATTGAAGGGTGCTGCTCTCTCTCCCCTCCCATTCATCAGCGGTTGTATTGGCCTCGGACACCTGGAAAAATCGGATAGATGGCGAGTCTTATTTGCAAGAGGGCGCTGGTAGTGTTTGGCAAGGATGGTGGTGGTGGTGATCGTTATGGGGGAGAAAATGGGATATTATCGCCGTCGTTACCTGAGCTTTCTTCTCGCGCTCTCTGCCCCCCCCCCCCTTTGGCTACTGCTGGACCTGGCTGTTGGATAAGCGTCTCCCATGAACTGCCTTGCTTTGCGCCGTGAGACTTGGAAAAGCGGGGGGGGGGGGGTTGCTGATTGAACTATGAGGCTGGGAGGAAGGGACCATTTCCCTTCCATTTCCTCCCACCTTCCTTCTACCTCACTCCCCTCTCCCCCCCCTTTCATTTTCTCTGGAGATTCTAGTCGGCGGGGGGGGGAGGGTTGCAAGCGAGGGTCCTTTTCGCCTAAGGGTGAGGCGGCCGCCTCAACCTCCCCGTTTGGTTTTCTATGGTGCCCAAGACAAAGCCCTCTGCCAAATAAATAAATAAAATAAAAATTTTAAAAAAATTATCCTGCTCCTCGTCGCCGGTACTGCGGTATTTCCTCCCCCTCGATTTTGTATATATATATACATATATATATATATGTTGGGTGGAGGGTGAGGAAAGGAAATTGCCGTCAAAATACCGTAATGCACAAAGAGGAGGGTAGGGCAATTTTCTGGCGGTCCCCCCCCCCCCCCGTCTTATTCTTCTCTTTCCCTCAGCTCGTTGTCTCCGGGCTCGTTTTGCTGCAGGAGGTGGGGCGGGGGGAGAAGGGGGAGAGAAAAGGGACCTGGGACCCGGTTTAACATCGGGGCAACGGTCCGTTTCTTGTAATTATCCCCCCTCCCCCGCCCCAAATTTCTCTCAGACGTGTCTATGTGCAACAGCCAGGTTTTGAAGGAAGGAAGGAGGGAGGGGTGGTGAGCATACAAGAGCGCGCGCGAATGTCTTCCCTCCCCACAAGTACAGTTTCAAGATGGGGAGAAGGATGCAGGCGGAATGGTTAATTGGGAATTGGGGGGGGGGCGACATGGGTTTGTTGTGGTGGATCTGGAGCTGTGCCACCCGCTCCCCTCCGTACCTACCCCACCCTCAGGACATTTCTCTAGGGATAAGTGGATGTGCCCCTTACTTCACCTTAGGCCCGGCCTTCCCTAAGCGGCTCCCTTATGGCCGCCGAAGGGTCCCTGGAGCATAAAATATGGCTGTGGATCTAATTCCCCAACAGTGGGGCCTGATCTTGGTCTGTCTACAGAAAGGTTTTCAGTGAATGGTGGATGTGAATGCCACACGCGTGCACATATACACACACACACACACACACACACACACATTTAGGTATGTTGTATAATATCTCCTGATCGTCTCTGGTCCATAAGAAAGAAATACAGTATTGGCAAAGAATTTTTTTGGGGGGGGCAGATGGTTGTCTGGAAGAAACTTGGATTGAAATTATTGCATCCGCTCAAGTCTATTCTTCCCCCTCTCCGTTCCCCCTCCTCAATTAGCTGACAACCAAGATTATTAGACTTGCACTGATTTTAGGATGGGATCAAATTATCTCTGCCCCCCTCCATCATTATTTCCAAAATTAGGTTGACAGAGATGGTAGATTGATTGCTGCAACACAGTTTGATTTAAAATTCTTCGCAGGGCTGAAAAGACAGAAGGAGGAGAGTAGGTTCAGTTTTACGGCGCCCTGAGTTCTTCCTTAATTTGGTGAATGTAGTGGCTGTGGAATTGTAATTATTAATGTTGGAAAATGAAATGACTGGAAAAAAGAGGCTGTGTATGTGTTTCTATGTTTAGGAAGGGTTGGCTAGAATGATTGGTAAAAGGGTGAATACAAATGTCATTAAACCGAAAGAAATGTAGATAAAAGGGGAAACAGAATCTCAGAAAAAAGAAATGGTTAAAAATCAGGCTTCCTTCGCCCCCATCTCCAAATTTATTATGCATAAACCTCTCCCCCACTCCCCCATTTTCTCTGGTATATTTCTTGAATAGACTCCCTCCCCACCCGCCAACTTGTGAGCCATAAATGTCTTTTCTCAGCTTTGGCTTGCTTGGCAAAGGCGAGGAAACTGGAAGATGTCAAACAATAGTTCTTTGGGGAATATCAGCAGCCCACAAGGGGTTATTAAAAGGGAAAGTTAGCACCAGGAAGCAGAAGCTGGCCTTGCTTTTCCTGAAATCCCCAAGTTGGGGAGATAAGAAGAACGGTACACTAATAACAAAAGATTTAAGTGCCAAAGCCCACTGCAACAACATAGCCAAGAAGGCTTCAAGAGTTGTAAACCTGATCCTACGTAGCTTCTGCTCTGGCAATCTCACACTACTTACCAGAGCTTACAAAACGTTTGCCAGACCCATCCTTGAATACAGCTCATCTGTTTGGAACCCATATCTCATCTCAGACATTAACACCCTTGAAAATGTCCAAAGATACTTCACCAGAAGAGCCCTTCACTCCTCCACTCGAAATAGAATACCCTACGAAACTAGACTTTCAATCCTAGGCCTAGAAAGCCTAGAACTAAGACGCCTTAAACAAGATCTAAGTATTGCCCACAAGATCATATGCTGCAACGTCCTGCCTGTCGGCAACTACTTCAGCTTCAACCACAACAACACAAGAGCACACAACAGATTTATACTTAATATTAACCGCTCCAAACTTGACTGTAAAAAATATGATTTCAGTAACCGAGTTGTCGAAGCATGGAACTCATTACCGGACTCTATAGTATCCCCAAACCCCCAACACTACCCTTAGATTATCTAAGATTGACCTATCCGGATTCCTAAGAGGTCAGTAAGGGGTGAGTACAAGTGCACTAGAGTGCCTTCCGTCCCCTGTCCTATTGCTCTCCTATATCTCCTATACCTTTCTTCTATTCCTATATCTCTTCTCCTATTCTTTCATTGATATGTTCTATTACTATAACTTCTCTTCTATTCTTTCTTAGATATATTTTACTATGAGTATCTCCTCTATAACCTTCATCATGTATTTTAGTATGTGTATATATATAGATATAGATATATACCCACTAAAACTCTCACTGTGTATTGGACAAAATAAATAAATAAATAAGTAAATAAACAAACAAACAAACAAACATATTCTGTTGGATATCTTCAATTCCCTCTTGAATCCACTCTAGCTCCCTTCTCCCCTCTGCCTGGCCAGTCTAACCCTATTGCTTGGAAGACTCGTGGCAGATAACATAGAGCATCTTTACCACCTTTTTGATACATCATATTGTATACAGTACCCACCCATCTGGGCTTGAGGAAGGAGTGTTGTGTTGGGAAAGTGGGGCATCAGTCCATTCCTCTTGGAGCATTTTTGCAAGTTAGGGGAAGCAGAAGGCAGAGCAAAGCCAGCATGGCTTTAAACAGCTTCAGAGAATCTCTGCAGCTGCAAAACTGAAGGCAGGACACTATAAACAATGAGAATTTAAACCTATTCCTTTTTTCTACAACAAGAATAACAATGGTTTATGGTCTCAGTGCTGAGATAGGAATAACATCTTTTTAATAGGAGAGTCTGCAGAGAGGGCCGGCATACAAATCTAACAAATAATAATAATAAATAATAATTACAAAGATTTTGGGGAACAAACCTTCCGGGATCCATTACTATTGAATCTACTGTTGAATATTGTTACCTTTGGGTCCACCATTTAGTTTAATAATTGGATGCCCAGGAAGTTCTTGCTGGAAGTTCTTTGAAAATTGGATGTGTTTCACACAATTGTGGTTGTTCAGAATTAACGTTACACTGCTCAGTGTTCATTAATTACAGCCATGTATTCTGTGCAATTTTATTGAAAAGAACATGCAATCTTCCATGTTAAGCTTGCTTATGGATCAGGTAAACCACCGCATAAATCCATAAACAAGCTTAACATGGAAGATTGGGATACTCTGGCTGTGTTTGTACCAGCTTAAAAAATGCAACAATTCTTTCCTCAATTAATTAACTCATGGTTCCATTCCAGTACCATGCGATGATGAGGGTTGAATATGTTAGTTTTTTCAACTCAGGGATTTGTTAACTGTGCATGTGTGTATTTATACACACACATATACACATACATATATATTAATATATATTCCATATGCATATGCATATACACCCCATATATCCACTATCTGCTGCCTTTCTTATTTTTGGGATGAAAATCTCCAGATTTGTTACAGCTATGAAACATTTATGACATAAGCAAGCTTAGGAGTTTTGGAAGCAATTCTTAGGAGTTTGGGGCAAATGGATCAAGACCCCTGCTTGGTTTCATTTTCCATGAATCAATAAAGATGGATTTCCTGGTGGATGGATGTAAATTGGCATTTTTCTCTTTGAACACAGGGGCGCTATGCTGCTTAACACCAGCTGGAAGTATGCAGCCTTTTGCCAAACACATTTGTGCTGTGGCTCTTGTGGTACATTCACGTTCCGTGGCAGATTCTTCACTTATATGAACCTATGACGCTTGCCTGGAGCTAGGATCCTTTTTTTTTTCTTTTTTAAGAACCCTGTTTCTGAAATTGACCAGCAGCAAAAATATAAAATAAAAATGGCTCTGAGCAAAGAGCTTTCCAATCAGATCTAAATCAACACCTCTCAGCATAGAGGCAACCTTGCCTTAGACATCTTAAGAGCTCCTAAGCAAAGGGGCGGTCTTGGATGTCTGTCTCCATGTCCATTTGTACCCAGAACCACTAATGACTGGAAAAAAATTATTTCTCATGCTTGATCATGTGGGGTCCAGATTTCAACCTAATTCAGCCATTTGCAAGCTATGTTGGTGTTAAAAAGTCTTCCATTTTCCAAAAGAAAGGAGAAGACAGTCGGGTACCTAAGGACTTGTGTTGCAAGCTAACCACTAGGTTTGACTGGGGGAACGTGTGTGTGTGTATGTGTGTGTGTGTATGTGAGTGAGTGAGTGAGAGAGAGAGAGATTAGTTTATATATGCAAGATTTCTTTAAAAATGCTGCATTTTAGAAGTCAAGAAATGGATAGATATCTCAAGCTGTGTTACCGGTTCCTTCTTTGAGGGAGGGGAATATGTACATCCCTAGAGGCTCCCTGTGTAGTGCTGAATATATTAGTGTTCTGTCATCTGGGCTCTGAACATCCATCTCTCCCTGTACGGTGACTGTGACTCTATTCTCTTATACAGTACATAATTATCCCTGTGTATTATCACATGTACACATACTTTCCCTTTTGTTGTATTATCTTCTTTGAATGGATGCCAAGCCTTGGGGATTTTAAACAATACGCTGAGGATGATTAGGGGAAGGCAGTCAGATGGACACTGTTTGAGGTGGAGCAGATTCTTAGATTCTTTTCCATTGCTTTTATCCCCTTCATCATCTCAAGCACTCTGTTAACAGACAAACCCTTGTCTCTCATGCCAGAATCCTTCAGTGGAGCCAGTGTCATTATTATAGAGAACTGCTGGAACCCCAGTTTGGTCTCGTGGTTAAGGCACCAGGCTAGAAAGTGGGAGACCGTGAGTTCTAGTCAGTGGTGGTATTTTGCCGGTTTGGGCCTGCCCCGACTCTATCTTCTCCTATTTCTGCATGTTTTTAATCCGTGCGAATGGGTGCAGGCCGTGCACATGTGCAATGGTCTCACGCAGAAGGTCGCATACAGGCGCAGATGGAGCACATTGCTCACATTTGCGAACTGGTTGGGAAGGTAAGTGAATACCACCTCTGTTAGTCTCATGAAAGCCAGCTGGGTGGCCTTGGGCCCGTCTCTCTCTCTTAACCCAACTCAACTCACAGAGTTGTTGTGGTGGTAAAAAGAGGAGGATGAGGATGTACTGGATGTGTTTGTCACCTTGAGTTATTTGTAAAAATGAATAAAGGTGATATACAAACAAACAAATAAATCTGAAAGAATCAATATTCAAATCTTAAAAATAGCCAGAATCCATTGTTTTGATTTCCAACAATACCTATAGAGATACTGTAGTGGAGGCAGTATGAGAAATGGTGGATAAACTTACAATTTAGACTATCACTATCTCTTCATAGCTGATGATGCCTATGAATTGCTTATTACTAAGCCAGGCAAACCAGGTTAGTTGTTGCTTGTAGCAGAGAGAGGGTCTGTTTGAAGGCTTATTTTGTCCAGGACCTTCTCAAACCTCATGCTTTTTTTCCCTTTTCCAGCATTTAGTCGTGTTTCTTTGTGTGCACATGCTGAAAAGCTATCACCTTTCACTATAAATGCTTAGGCAGTGTCAAATTTCCATGGAGGATTTTTACTTTTCATAGAAAGAGTATAATTCTTTCCTGATTGATATTCAAGCCCTCCTAAGGGACTACTAAATTACCTAGAAAGTTGATTAGAACCAAGGCTGTCTAAATTTCAGGCATACTCTGAGCTGGTGTGATAAATCATCCAACCATAGACTTTTGGCATCTTGACATGTCCCTTTGACCATTGTGTTATTTGTAGTAATAGTTTTAAGTACTATAAAGCATTACAGGCATAACTCAGAGATATTTCAGATCACTGCAGTAAACTGAATATCACAATAAAGCCACTCACACAAATATTTGGGTTTCCCATTGCATATAAAAGTTACGTTTACAGTATACTGTAGTCTATTAAAGTGTGCAATAGCATGATGCCTTAACAAACCAATGTGCATACCTTAATTTAAAAATATTTTATTGCCAAAAGTACTAATCATCATTTGAGCCTTTAGCAAATCATTATCTTTTTGCTGATGGAGGTCTTGTCTAAAAAAACACAATATCTGCTCAGTGTAATAAAGCAAAATGCAATAAAACAAGGTATGCCTGTACAATGAATTTCTGTTTTTTATTGAAAAATGCCTTCTGCTTGTTCTCATTTCACATTTTATAAACGTTGTACCTGTATATGAGTTACGTTGTCCATCTTTGTGGCTGATCCATGAAAACTTTATCCTGAAAGCCTACACCTCTTCTATGCTTGCTGCCTTTAATCTTCTCTAGCTCTATGCTCTGTTTCTTCAAACCTTGGTAGCATCTTCTTAAAATCTTGCAGATTGGGAAAGTGGAAACTTACCCATTGTATTGGCTTTGATAGTATCAGAACCTTCCTAAGCAAGCCCTTCTAGTATAATATTCTCCCATCCACAATGTCTACTACCACTAACCCATCAAGTGGTTGGTGCTGATAAGAGTTGCAATCCAAGGTCCTCAGCCATCCTTCTGTGGCTCATTTGTATCCTCACTGGATAATTTACCACCGATCAATGTTTTTTTAAAAAAAATTTAATGTTTGCATCTTGTCATTTTGGTACTTCTAATACAATATCTACCCTGAGTGCAAGATTATTCAGCTCAATAAAGCTTTGATATTACATTATTTTTTTTAAAAAAATAGTTTTATTGAATTTAAAACAAATCAACATGAAAATACAAATACAAAATATACATATGTACAAAGTCAATATATATAACAAAAGAGAAAAAAGTTTATATATGTATATTATAGCATTACATATCACTATTGTAATTCTATTATGTTCTTATCTTTAATTTTCTTCCTATTCTTATTATCTTTCATCACCAAGCGTGTCCTATATAATATTATTTATTGTATAGATTTGTGTGTGTGTGTCCCAACCACTTATACCAATTCTCCCAAATTTTATAAAATTCTGTGTCCTCCGTATCCTGTAGTTGCATTGTCATTTTACACATCTCCGCACATTCTAATATTTTAGTAATTTTCATAGTGTTTATAGGGATTATGTCTGTTTCCAAAAATTGCACATAGAGAATTCTGGTGGCTGTTATAATGTGTAACATGAGATATTGGAGGTGTTTGTTTACTTTTGTTCTAAATATTCCTAAGAGAAAAGTTTTTGGTTTAAGTTCTACTGTCTGTTTGGTTATTTCCTCAATCCATTTTTGTATTGTTTTCCAATATTTCTTTATTTTTGAACAAGTACACCACATGTGATAAGTACTGATTTCCTGTTTACATTTCCAGCATAGGCTTTCACCACCCGGTGTGTTCTATGTAATATTATTTATTGTATCAATTTTTTGTGTGTGTTCCAAAAATCATAGGCTGGAAATGTAAGGCTTTAATACTACTTTCAGTCCTAGGTAAGAACTTTAACTTTTGCAACATTAGTGCAAACATATCGTATCCCCTTTTTGGTCTATGTATATAAAAACACCCTTAATTAGCAAACCATATTGTTTTAAGTCATATACCTCATTTGCTAACACATTTACACTCTCTAGTTAACTCTACCTATTCCACACTCTCTGTGCATCTCTTCAGGCAAACTATAAAATTATTTCAAGTCAAAAGATTAATTTTTAACAAGAGGATGGATATAACTCCAAGAAGAAGAAGAAAAGAAACATATGAGTGTTTAATTGCATTATGTTGTGAGCCGCCCCGAGACTTCGGAGAGGGACAGCATACAAGTTCAATATATAAATAAATAATAAATAAATAAAATGTGTAGGCTATCATGCATGCCAAACTAAATGGCCAAACTAAATTGTCTAGTGTTTAGAAGAATACCTACTTCAGCACAGTTGAAATTGAAGTTGTGCAGACTCTAATTATAATTGATTGGTAAAATATTGGTGAAAACTGAATAGAAAGCAAGCATTGAAAAGCCAAGATTCAAGATCTGAACTCAAAATCTGAGCAAAATTTTATTTAAGGGAAAGAGAGTTGTAAAAGGTTCCCCAAGAACAAAATTAGAATATGTATTTATTTATGTTACTGGTACCCCAAAGAATCCTGAAGAACATGTATTTTAAAAAGTGTTCAAAAGGATAGACATGCACTGACAATTAAGAGCGGGATGCTTTTAAGTCCATGACAACAATCCAGACCTTCTAATGTATGTTAAAGAAAACCTCTTTGCTGTTAATGTATGACAATTGGAAATCAGAAACTCTTGCAAATTGCTTAGAGCTAGGAGTAAATTTACAATCAGTTTATGCCTGTCCCTGTCCCAGAAACTAAAAATAAAATAAAATTGAAGCATTCAGGTTGAAAGAAATGGGATTATGGAATAATGGAAGGTGGACTCTACTCAAAGGTACATCCAAAGGCAATTTCTTAGACTATTTGGCAAGTGTAAGTAGTAGAGGGTCCCAGAATTCATGTCCTGACTTGGGCTATTTCTAGCATACTGGATGCCATGGTTAAAATATCCTTGTCCTAAGAAATGCCAAATGCCTGGCTTCCCTTGAGAGTGGATTAGCTTTTTGTTTACCGATGGACAGAATAGAAGCATCCATTATGAGTGAAGCTAATTAACAATGATATCTCCACACTTGTGAATGTAGATCATGAGCCATATTCATTTAGGCACCTTGCTTGATATGCATAGACTCACACCACTTTCTCAATCATTATTATTCCCATTAACCCTAAGGGCTTTGTGTTTCCATTTGTCTTGGCCCCTGATTTTTAAAAGTGAAACCTCTGCTCCTGGTGCTCTGAAATTATTCCACATTTTGATTCTTTCACTTTTTCAATCTCAAGACCCCAATCTTATGATTCTCCACATTGGCACTGCACTATGAGATTGCTTTTTGTCCTACTCTTTTTATCCTATTAGCTAATGCTTCCATTTCAGGAGTAGAAAAAGTGCTCTACAGTATACAGTGTTCCCTCAATTTTCGCGGGGGATGCGTTCCGAGACCGCCCGTGAAAGTTGAATTTCCGTGAAGTAGAGATGCGGAAGTAAATACACTATTTTTGGCTATGAACAGTATCACAAGCCATCCCTTAACACTTTAAACCCCTAAATTGCAATTTCCCATTCCCTTAGCAACCTTTTAGATTATTACTCACCATGTTTCTTTATTAAAGTTTATTAAAAAAATATTTATTAAAGGTGAATGAAAGTTTGGTGATGATATATGATGTCATCAGGCAGGAAAAACCGTGGTATAGGGGGAAAACCGCAAAGTCTTTTTTAATTAATATTTTTGAAAAAACGTGGTACAGTATAGACTTTTCGCGAAGTTCGAACCCGCGAAAATCGAGGGAACACTGTATAGAGGCAACTCACTGAGGTAGGTAGGGGAGGTCCTTGTGCTGTACTGTACACTCTAGCACCTGGCAAAAGTATGTCTTGGCATTTACATTTTCCACTTCTCATCCTTTTTGTATCCTCAGCTGTGTAAAAAACTACAGTATTTCATCAGTTGATCAAGTTGACTACCAAAGCATAGTGTGGAGGGGAAGCTGAGATTTGTGCCTATGTTTTTTACAGTGGCAGTGGTAGCTAATGGAGAAGTCATAGTGGTAATTCTGTTTCTGGAAGATCTTGTTGGAACTTGAGTTTAGGGTAATAATAAGAATAAAAAGATACGTTTTCTCACTATTGAGTTAAAACACTATCTACTCATCTTTGAGTCAACATACACCATGAGAAATGCTGCCCATAAAATTTATTATACCCATTGCCAATCCCTGTGCTGCCTATTGCGTTGGTTTTCGAGTCAGTGCCAAATAATATAGCGTGGCATTCATTATGGGCAAGTGATTTGGTTTTCTGTTCTTGGTTTTGCTGCCAACACAACACCAGCTAGTGAAGAAAACCACCAACTAGCATTACAGTAGGAACCGAGTGGTGTTTCTCAACTTAAATGAATGTGAAGCAAATCTGTTATGCAAAGCTGCCAGGACATAATTAGCCTCAAATTTGGAAGCTACAGATTTTGTAACTATTGAGGTCAGTGGTCACTAACTGGTGATCCATGGGCCATTGGTGGTCTGTGAGAAATTTGGGTGGTCTAAGAAAAAATATTTGCATTTTTTATATTGCACTAAATCAAACTACAGCCCCTGTGCTGGATGTGTGCAATTACTATTTGTGTTGCTGCAGAGAGTCTCCCCCTTTGGGGTCTTTTTGTGTGGGTCAAAGGGGGACACAAATTCCAACTTCTGTCAGGCATGGGGGAATTGAAACATCTCCCCTTTGCCCATGTAGTTTTTGTGTATGATTTGATTGTGTGTTTGGTTTTTATATATTGAGGTCTCTCTCTTTTTTGGACTTTTTAACTGTAATTTAGATTGCCAAATATTACATTTGTTACTATGTACTGTTTTTACCATTGTTGTGAGCCGCCACGAGTCTGCGGAGAGGGGCGACATATAAATCCAATAAATCTAAATCTAATCTAAATCTAACTTGGGGTTTGCATCGGCTCCTGGTGCAGGACTTTGAACGAAGGCTGGAGGGAAGTGCCGCTGGTGGTGAAGAGCCAGAGGGCCTTATTCCAGTGGGACTCCATCATGTCCTGGGACTGGTGGATCATCTCATCCCACTGAGTTTCCAGGTGCTGGTATCTGGCCTTGCACTTCCACAAGTCTTCCCTCTGCTTGAAAAGCCTATGCTTGTAGACCTCAGTGAGAGCTTCTGCTGAACCTCCTTCTTGGTCAGATCCAATCTGAACTGAGCCAGCTATTTTGCCAACTCTTTATTGTGGTGGCTGCTTAGCTCCAACAGTTGTTTCCTGATGGGGTCCTAAAGAGTGGGCAGGAGAAAAGTGCAAGTAGATGCTGGTGAGGTTCCTCTTGATGTGAGTGACATTGAGTTGGCCACGCCCACCCAGTCACATGACCACCTGTCCTCTGCTACCCAGCTGGTCATTAGGCAGATCATATGCTGCTCAAAAAAATAAAGGGAACACTCAAAGAACACATCCTAGATCTGAATGAATGAAATATCCTCATTGAATACTTTGTTCTGTACAAAGTTGAATGTGCACAACAGCATGTGAAATTGATTGTCAACCAGTGTTGCTTCCTAAATGGACAGTTTGATGTCACAGAAGTTTGATTTACTTGGATTTATATTGTGTTGTTTAAGTGTTCCCTTTATTTATTTATTTATTTATTTATTTGAGCAGTGAATTAGTGGTCCACAGAATTTAAAATTATGCATTTAGTGGTCCCTGGGGTCCAAAAGGTTGTTGCTCTAGATGGTCCTGGAGTTCAGGAAATGCAAAGCCAACCAGCTGCTAGAGAACCACAATCTTACTTCATCAGAAGTGAGGCCAAGAGAGGGAAAGAAATGAGTGAAGGTGTCAAATACAGAAGTCCTGGCAAATCAGCCACAACGAATTTTCTGAACAGTGTAATGAAGAAAAATGGGGCTGCTGCATCTGAAGGTAAAAGGTATATCAGTTAAAGAAGATTAGAACAAACACTGCCTCTCTCCTTCCTCTAACTAAATGGCAGAGTTGTGGTCTTCTCTCCTTTATCTTGTCAGATACCTGGAGAGAAGTTAGTGTAAAAAAAAAAGAAGGAGTGAGATGAGGGACACCTTGATGTTGTTGCTGTAGGAGATGTTGGAACAAGGGGAAAAATACTAATTTTAGATCAATAGAGCTAGGGGCGATGAAAAGTTGTCTCAGTTAAAGGCTAGGAACGAGATAAGGGCAACACTGGGAGAAAATTGGTGTTATCAGGACATGATTGCATCTTGATTAAGTGCAAATGGGGAGAGAGCCTATTTTATGAGGACTGTTCCCCATCTGAAACTAAATTATAAAGCAGAGGAATTTGCTCAGTGACTCTTTTATAGGAACAGGCAGTTTTATTTTTCTGAAATTGCTAAATGTCCACTATAATGTAAGATTTTAATCCACTTTTAGAGGGCTGGGTATCTTTTTTTTTTAAAAAAAAGCCTCTTCTGCTGATCATATTAAGTGTAGCTGGTTGCATTTGTTTCTCTAAAATAAAACTGAGCAGTGTTCATGAGCAATTTCTTTTAATACTGAAAACAGGTACTTGCCAGACCACTTCATGCATAAGTATTGAAAGAAAGAAAAATGTAAGTTAAAAAAGTTAAAAAGAAGAAGATGGTAGGAAGAATAAACCCATGTCCTAATTTTTGCCTCCCACTCTGTCCTCTTTTACCATATCTGTATCTTATTTATTTTGTACTTATTTTATGTGGGTGGAGTGGTGGGTGGATATATAAACTGTTCCTTTGTAAAAAGTTTTGCGCTCTTGATCCAATATGAATTCTACTTAGAGTTATTCATTCCTTTAGGGGAGATTCTGGTTTATTGCAACAACCTTTCCCAGCGAAGTCATACAATTCAATATATTCTTTCCATTTTTGCTTCAAGAAGAATTTGATCTTGATGCATGTGCAAAGTTGGCACTGTGGACGTCAATTGTCTCCCTACACAATACATTTGCTCTTATGAAACTTGCTCAGTGTATTTTAATATATAAATAATTGAAAGTAGACATTTCTTGCATCCCATGTTAGGGGGCTGTGCGGGGAGAAAATGTTGCCAATTTGACTGTTCATGCTTACCTTGAAGAAGGTGGTCAAAACAGAGGGCCATGGAGAGTTCTGATCCATAGAATGCTGGGGGTCAGACACAACTCAATGGCTGTTGACCATGCATACATTGTTCTAAACATATAAATCAAGACCAAGTTAGATGTATTGGCAGTTATATGCTCAACATGACTCTTACTTCTGCAGAAACATGAACTGGCTATTTTCCATTCACATTAAACAACATACATCTCTCCCCCCCACCTTTAAAACCTTCCTTCCAATCCACATTCTCTTTTTCTTAGCACTTTCCCCACCCATAGTTCCCATTCAGTCTTCTGATAAGGTAGTAGTTAATTAATAAATGGACGGTGATGTGACTGTGTGATAAATGGTGGCAGCCAAGTTGGAGAGAAGCATTTTAGGTTAATCTGATCAAGGACCTGGAGTGTTTGGAAAAAGTTCAAACCAAGCTTTTTTCCAAAGCAACATATTCCTGCAAGAGAAAAGAGGAGCGGTCCTCCTTTGCTGAAATTCTTGCTTAGAAATTTCGATGAAGAAGAAAATGATGTAGGGCTCAAAAACCAACTCTAGACACCTTTGACAAATAGCAATTCAGTTCTTCAGAGCCTAATCCAGGAACTGGCAAGGTAGAGATCCCAAGCTGTTTCAGATTTCAACTCTCATTACCTCCAGCTAGCATGATAATTAGTAAATGGTTGTGGGAAGAGTAGTTTAAAATATCTTCCTCTTAGTTCTTTTCCAGGAAATGAAAGTGGTGGGCTTCGGGAGGGGCCCATTCCGTTCCAAGTTGCTTTTCTATGAAACATCCTTGCTTCTTCTGATACTTAGTACCATAGGGGATCTTGAATAGGACCCAGGATCCTTGACATTCAGCTCCATTACTCTACAGTCAGTGGAGTAGAGCCTCTTACATTTCTTTCATTCCCGCTTTTTACGTGTGATTCTATGAGGGTCATTCACTGAAAACTGTAAAGCCAAACTGTAAACATTGACTAAGTGTTCTCAGGAATGGTCCCTGCAGGAGCTATGGAGATTAATGAGCATTAATTATCTCCTGGCTGCCTGTCACCAGGGGATCTCAACACACCTTGCAGACGAGACTGAATAGGCTCAGAGAGACAGGGAAGGGGAACTTTATTAAAGCTTTGTTTTAATAACCTATCTCCTACTTCTAACCTCCTCTCAGAAGAGCCTTGGCTTTTGGGAAACCTCAGCCTTCTCAATGCAATATCTATCTTCTTGATGGCAGTAGCTCTACTTTACCACAACTGTTCTCACTTTTTAATTGGAATTACAGTGATACCTTGTCTTACGAACCCCTCGTCATATGAACTTTTTGAGATACGAACCCGGGGATTAAGATTTCTTTGCCTCTTCTTAAAAACCCTTTCCGTCTTACGAACACAAGCCCAGGTCCCTGGGCTCTCTTACTGCGTGTGCGCTCACTTACTGATGCAGGGATTCCCCTGCCTTGTGAATACACCCGATGCCCCCCCCCCCCGAGATTCCCTGCCTCCCGACTGCCAGCTGAAGCACCTGGGATTTTCCCCTGGCTTTCCAGCGGCTGGCAAAGATGCCCCTCTTCCTCCTCCTTCTGGCCGGCGGAAGGCGAAGCGCTGGGGGACAGGGTGTCAGGCGAGCCCTCCTGCCACCCCCCCCCCAGCCGAAAAACAGAGGCAGACCGCCGCCGCTGCCGGATTCAACCTCCCATTCCTCCACGCCGCTTCGCCCTGCCTGTCATCCTGGCTCAAGCGGGCGGCGGCAGACCGCCTTTGTGTTTTCGGCTGGGGGGCCGAGCAGGAGGACCTTCCTAACTCCCTCCTCCCAGCGCTTCGCCCAGGACGACAGGCAGGGCAAAGCTGCGTGGAGCAAAGGGAGGCTCAAACTGTCGGCAGCTTCAGCTTCCCATTGCTCCACGCCACTTCGCCCTGCCTGTCATCCTTGGGTAAAGCGCTGGGGGGAGGGAGTCAGGAAGGTCCTCCTGCTCCCCCCCAGCTGAAAACACAACGGGGGTCCGCGGCTGCCAGCGGCTTGAGCCTCCCTTTCCTCCACGCACAAATCCCAGCATCTGGTTAGGTTCCACAGAGTTGGCTGTCTCCAGGTCCTGTCAACTAGACAATATCATTTGGCGGGCCCTAGGAGAAGAGCCTTCTCTGTGAGGGCCCCGACCCTCTGGAATCAACTCCCCCCAGAGATTTGCACTGTCCCCACCCTCCTTGCCTCTTGTAAGAACTTGAAAACATATTTATGCTATCAGGCTTGGGGTCACTAGACCCCAGCCTCTGGCCAATGAATGTGTAGGATGCTCTTGTATGTTTCTGAATGTTTGATTTTTAAATGTTTAGCTTTTTAAAGTATTTTAAATTAATTATTTCTCTTAATTGGATTTAGAAGTGTTTTATATATTGTATTTTTATTGAAATGTTGTAAGCCGCCCCGATTCCGCATATAAATCAATCAAACGAACAAGCAAGCAAACAAACAAACAAACAAACAAATAAATAAATAATACCTTGTGATAAATATATTTAAGCACAGTATGCCATCCATATCTTCCAGAGGAATTGGTTTGTCCTACTGCAGCTGCATGGAAAGAAACTTGAATGATACATTTTACTGCAAGCTATCTGAAACAAAAGGTGCAAAATGCTGCACAGCAATCTGCTTTGGCAATCAATATCAATTATTAGTGTGCCAGGAAGAGAAAGGGAAATGGAATCCCATATTTTGATGCAGAAGGGCACAGCTTTGATCCAAGGCCTCTCTAGTTCAAAGATCAAGTAGCAAGTAGTGAGAAAAGGCTGGGTCTAAGAGCTTGGAAATCCATGGACTGAATTCACTCTCGCTTTACTGAGATGTATTTATTTTAAAATTCCTTAATTTCATAACAAAAAATTGTGAAGCTAACTTTAACTGAAGCATTGGTCTCAAATGTAAATGGATACAACAGTGGCTGTGGGCCCTAGATGTTTGCAGCCCAGTGCTTGAACTACATTCCGATAAATTAATGTAACTTGCCACACTTTCCAGGGCTACCATTTTCTGAGACTTCTGCTAAATAGTTTTGCTGTCAAAATTCCAAATATTCCTCCTTACCCTAAATTTTGGAGATAATTGTGGTTATAATTTAGATGTATGAATCCAACCACTGTGATTTGTAAATCATGATTTAGGTCTTAGTATCATGTTCAAATGTGGCAATCCTGCAAACTCCTAAAATGATCATGTATAGCAAGCCACAAACAATATTTCATGTAGGATCTGGCAAGAAAGACATAGACTATTTGCTTAAGATATTTTTTTGCATACTTACTTTTTTGAGATAGTCTTAGTTTTATCAGTCCTATTGGTAATTTGTTCTTTTTAAATTAACCTCTAGGCTACAGTATCCAATCCCTTCATATATATATATATATATATATATATATATATATATATATATATTTGTTTTCGTAAATTTTCACGGGTATATGTATGTAGATTGTTCTGAGTTCGGGTTTTGCCCTGTGTAATATTTTGCATGTCTATGCGACGTTTCGGTGAAATAACTTCAGCCTGATGATGGTGAATGTGATTTCACCGAAACGTCGCATAGACATGCAAAATATTACACAGGGCAAAACATCATATCTTGCTGAAAGACACATACTATTTTCTGAATGGAAACTCCCACATATAGGTTCCTACCCTTCCCTTGCTACCCTATGGATGAAGTGTGTGATTGCAAGAACAGCTGATAGAGTAGCAGCAGAATTGGAGATGGCTACTAGTCATGATCACTCAGACTTCAAAAGATTAAGAGCTTAATTGCATGGTAGGATGTGACATTATGTCTTGCTGCTGGGTGACAGAATAATAATCCTATTTTTTCCCCAAGATACTTTTTTTGCTTTAGCAAGCACTGATGGCTTCCTCTTCTTTCACAAAGGAAATGCAGGGGTTGAGCAAGCATACAAATGAAAAAGCCTTAGATGGTAGCGCAGGAGGTGGAGCTACTACGTCCCCCTGACTTCGCCTGGTGTCCAAACAGCAGGGAGAAGGTGGGGGATACAGCAATATATGCATGGCTGCAGGCATACACAGAACAAAACCTGCTTGTTACAAGCCTACCACCAGCAGCCTCCCCTTCCTCCTCAATGTAGTGCCCTGGTGTGCTGACTCCTTTCATTTGGGAGCAAGCCATCACTTGAGGAGTTTGCTATTCAGTTCTTTTCAAGTCCATAATGTGGGTACCATAAATAGGGCATGAGCATAATAGCAAGTTCGTACCTGTGTTTCCCAGCAGAGTGGTACTAAAGAATACTTATGTGCCTTCATCTCAGTCTTGACTCCTGTTAAAGTAAACTGGACAAGTCATTGCAGTTTTCGGGACAGGATTTTGGAAATGGTTTGCCCTCGCCTCCTCCTTAGGACTGAGAGAGGGTGACTGGCTCAAGGCCGCCCGGTGGCTTTGTGTCTAAGGTGAGACTAGCTCCCATGGACTCTGAATTTCTAGTCTGGCGCCAGAAATCACTACGCCGAACTATTCATCACTGACTGTCTCAGATACTGGAGATAATACTCTAGTATCGTGGTTGCAAACCTATGGCATGCGTGTCACAAGTGGCACACGGAGTCATATTAGGGGACACATGAGTTCAGGTCCAAGTAGGGAAATGGGCCATTTCTTGTCTCCGGAGGTCCTCGGTGGGAGAGCAGTCCATTTTCGCTCTCCCCAGGCTCCTAGGAAGGCCTTGAAGCCTGAAGAGAGTGAAAAATGGGCATGCCATTGGGTGCCAGGAGCGGTGGGCTTGTTCACATGCGTGGGGACATGGGAACACGACCCCTCCATGCTGCCCCCTTTTGGCATGCGAACCAAAAAAGGTTCTCCATCACTGCTCTAGTACAGCGTTTCCCAACCTTGGCAACTTGGAGATATTTGGACTTCAATCCCCAGAATCCCCCAGCCAGCGAATGCTGGCTGGGGAATTCTGGGAGTTGAAGTCCAAATATCTCCAAGTTGCCAAGGTTGGGAAACACTGCTCTAGTACATTGAACATGATTCAGAAAAGGTGTTTTTGCCCCTCCCTCTTATCCATTAAACCAGTGTTTCCCAACCTTGGCAACTTGAAGATATCTGGACTTCAACTCCCAGAATTCCCCAGCCAGCATTTGCTGGCTGGGGAATTCTGGGAGTTGAAGTCCAGATACCTTCAAGTTGCCAAGGTTGGGAAACACTGCATTAAACTAACTTGACACTTCCAGGCTTCCATCTAGTCCTGAAAAAAAGAGTTCAGTAGAATGTTTAAAGTGTTGATATATTTGTCAAGAGAAATTGGGCTATTTTGCTGAACCACACCAAGGTGCTGTGCTAATCCCAGGCCTGAAGCAATTCTTCCAAATCATTTTTGAAGTGTGCACAGCTTTAATGAGTAGGAGCCTCTTCCATGAGATTAAATAATCCCTTTTTATTGGTATCCCAAGTTGGTGATCATCACTATTATCTTGCAGTAGCAAATCCCAAAGTTGAATTATGCATAGTTTGAAAAGGTGTAACTTTCTTTTCTATTTCTCTTGGACTTTTTAGATTATCTGAGCAAGAATGAAAATATCTTCCTTTGTTCTTCTACATACAATGCCAGGCATCTTTTCACATATAGCTTTTATTTTATAAATTGATACTCTGTTTTATTGTTATATTCTTAAAACGTGGGGGGCTCGTGTTTTAGAACAGTTTTCTCTTGGCTATGATCTGATCTTGAGCTTCATTTGGTCTGTATGGCATTTTTCTCAAGGAGAAGGTGTAACATGCTGCCATGAAGTTGGATCTAGTTGATATTAGCTTGTTCTCTGGCTTCTTGAAATGGCTGAATTGAAGTTCCCTGTTGTGAATGCTTGGCTCTGCAATGTGCTCTAAATTTTTGGGCAACAGCTTCTCTGACGGCATACAGGGCAAAAGGCCTGACCTCTGGAAATGAAACTTATGTTTGGCTGTTCTCCACATTAGAATTTGACTGGATGTCAGTGAGAGCAATTCTGGGAAGAGTCTATTGCACCGTGTTTCTAACTATCTGCGATCCTGTCACTCTTAATAAGATCACTCTCTTCCTGTCAATAATATCATTCATTGCTGAGACATAAGCACAGGGAGGGAAGTGGGAGATGTCATTTCTTCCAACCCACTCACCAGTGAAATAATCTTTTAGTGAAGTAATATTCCACAGCAGGAGGAAATTCTGAGGACTAATTTGGATGAATAAAATATTTTAATAGGGTTGGAGATGACAATGACATGTAACTTCTTCTGAAAGAAAAGAAAGGGGAAAGTTTATTTTTTCCCCCTTTCAGTACCAGTTGTGATCAGTTCCTACATAGCCTAATCAGTTCTTTCCACTCCATAAATACACCTCTAATCTGGCTATCTCTCCCCTACCCATTGGTTGAGAACTCCCTTAATTTTCTGGTTACATAACTCTTCCAACTTTGTTGAAAGGGAGTGTCAAATTGATTACAAGACAAGAATTTATTTATTTTATTTATTTATTTATTCGATTTTTATGCCGCCCTTCTCCTTAGACTCAGGGCAGCTTACAACATGTTAGCAATAGCACTTTTTTAACAGAGCTAGGCTATTGCCCCCCATTTTACCCACCTCGGAAGGATGAAAGACTGAGTCAACCTTGAGCCGGTGATGAAATTTGAACCGCTGACCTTCAGATCTACAGTCAGCTTCAGTGGCCTGCAATACTGCACTCTACCTGCTGCGCCACCCTGGCTCACTATAAATTATAAATTCTATAAATTTATAGAATTCTATAAATTATAGAATGACTATAAAGCAAGGGTCTCCAAACTTGGCAACGTTAAGACTTGTGGCATAGCTGGCTGGAGAATTCTGGGAGTCCATAAGTCTTAAAGTTGCCAAGTTTGAAGACCTCAGCTATAAGGGGACAGCATATAAGGGATCAGTTTTCCTATCCCATGGATGGTCAGAGGATTATATGCCTTTGTGGTGATGTACTGATCTGACATTTTTGTCTTTGTCCCATAAATTTTGAGTGATTTTGCCTTTTGTCCATGTGTGAAGTTGCCAGTTAAAGGCAGACCTTTAGTCCTCTTGTGATGATCTACATATAATAGAAATTCATGTTGCTAGCCTGACTTAAATGGCCAATTCCTATCAACCTCTTAGAGCACCTGTAGGCTTCTGGAAGGATAATTACTATGCTTAAAAGAAGGCTGGTCCCATTCACAGGATTCAAAACAGTCTTTCTTTGAAGTTTAATTCCAATTTTGACCGCAGGAACAATTTGACTTAAATGGATAGCCTGAAGTCGGCTGGATAAATAAGTAGTATAAGATAAGATAAAGGAAGGGGAGAGGGATTACAAAGGTTAAGGAACGGAACTGAGAATGGAATCACACATGATTTTTAAAAAATATGCTCTATTGCTCTGTAAAGTTGACAAATAATGCTATATATTATGCACCAATTGACAATTGGGTCATTTATAGTTGCCAGTTCCCTATTCCTATCCAACCTCTGATGAATCACAGCATCCAGCAATCACATTCTTTTCATTTTAACACAAAGCAGCAAGCAAAAAGTGCATCTCTGGCAAAAGCCATGGTTGGAAGGCCATCCTCCATGAAAGAGATTCTCATACATACAATTGCTGTCATTCAGTTACTGATAAAAGGGCCCTCATTAGATTGAGAGCTTTTATGAGTAACAACCTATTGTTTTTACTTTTTCTCACAGAACTAACTATGAGCTGCATGTTACCTAAATATTAAATAGGGCTTTGCATGCTTTCAAAAAGGGCTCAGAAAAAAAAATATTTGAGCTCTATGGGAAGATAGAATCTTTGTTATTTATTCATCCCAACTGGCTGTTTTTCAGGCTTCCATGCAAAGCTGGGGGAAAAAAGATGCTGCTGCTTTAAAAGTCACATTAAAAGAGCAGTTTCTTTTTTCCCTTAAGGTTCATGCAAAAGCTTGAAAAAGTCAGCTTGCTTTAATGAATACCAAAGAGAAATGTAGCCATTTGAGCTGCAAAGCTCTTCTTAATCAGTTTTGAAACATGCACCGCCCTACTGAATATTTAACTCCGCTGAATATGAAATTGTCCAGAGAGTTAGGACAGCAAGGTCTACATAACTTTAATTACTAACTGTAGCCAAATGACATTTTTGGTTGAATCTATTAGATAGTGACTAAATTTGCTTGACATGCTTATCTATGCTCGTGGCTTAATCAAGTGAATTTCTTGAGTGACAGTGAACTGTAAATTAACCATAAATAATAGCATGTTTTGATAGCAAAATTAGCTAAATTATGGTATGCCGGTTTGCAGTTCAACGTTCGGTACAAGCCATTTGCAATTTGATCTCAGTCTTGACTTAAGCAAGGCAGAGGACCTTGGCTGTCAATCTAGGAAAGCCTTTGCTAAATTTGTGTCGGAGAGGGGGTGGGTGGGGAGAAAGTTTTAATTAATCATTCCAGCAGCCTGTGTGTGTGTGTGAACATATGTGCCTGTATATGTCTAAAAATCTCTCCCTGTGGTCAGAATTTCAGCTCCCGTGGCTGCCACAAAATGGGAAAGCGAGCTATACATTTCACCAACACTCCACAGTCTGCACTGGTTGCCGATCAATTTCCGGTCACAATTCAAAGTGTTGGTTATGACCTTTAAAGCCCTTCATGGTACTGGACCAGAATATCTCCGAGACCGCCTGCTGCCGCACGAATCCCAGCGACCGATTAGGTCCCACAGATGGGCCTTCTCCGGGTCCCGTCAACTAAACAATGTTGGTTGGCGGGCCCCAGAGGAAGAGCCTTCTCTGTGGCGGCCCCGGCCCTCTGGAACCAACTCCCCCCGGAGATTAGAACTGCCCCTACTCTCCTTGCCTTTCGTAAGCTCCTTAAGACCCACCTTTGTCGTCAGGCATGGGGGAACTGAGACATCTCCCCCGGGCATTTACAATTTATGAATGGTATGTCTGTATGTATGTTTGTTTAGAAAATGGGGGTTTTAAAATATTTTTAAATAGTAATTTAGATTTGTTGTAAATTGTTTTCACTTTGTTGTGAGCCGCCCCGAGTCTGCGGAGAGGGGTGGCATACAAATCTAAATAATCTAAATCTAAATCTATATTCTGCCCCTCCCAAATTCGGCTCCTATTGCTGACCTAGATAGGAGTAGTGATCAGGTATGCCAATACTACCGCACAATTCACAATTTAAATTCTTCTCAATAAAGGAACAAGAATCCAACACTTCTGGATGTTTTCCC